>NC_137052.1:8590560-8668060 GCF_032717465.1 Coenobita brevimanus | reverse complement strand
TGTCAGTTCCCTAGCCTCATCGACTTTCAAACCTCTCTTCCTCAAACACTCATCCACCATATCTCTCCACCTTCTCCTTGGCCTACCTCGTCTCCTCCCTCCTTCAGATTTGTTCAGGTATACCTTTTTCATGCAAGGAGTAGACTGTAGCACCAGTCGAGCAGGGCAGTACTCCCAAGGTGGATGGAAAGCTGATGACAGGGAGTGCTGGAGCTCCCGTTTCATCAGCCCTCAGGACTAGTTCCTGACCATCCCCCTTTGCTGAACTTTTTCAGTGTCTCAGTTACACAGAGAGTAGGCCAGCATGCTCTCCAGTACAAATTTCTCTATCTACACCAAACTACATGCACAGTACACACTACACTTCCTATTCAAAATTAAAATAAAATGGCGTCTCTTCACCAAGCCTCGGAGTCCCCAGGGGGGGGGGACCATAAATGCCCCCACCATCCGCCCCTCTCCCGATGACGACTCGAGGTGCCTGGAACCACTGTCTGACTCTCTTCTTCTTCATTTCTGCAACATTCGCGGCCTTTCCTCCAACTTTCGCTCTGTTGAGTACCACCTCTCCTCCTCTAAACCTCACCTTCTTTTTCTAACGGAGACTCAGCTGTCTGAGGCAACTAACAGCAAACCCTTTTCTGTATCCTCCTACTTTCTCTATACTCATTTCAAAGCCAAAGGTGGCTGTTGTGTAAATATACGCAACAACTTATCTTGCTCTCGTGTTCCTGAACTCGATTCTTCTGGATTCTCTACACTCTGGCTTTGGCTTTCCTGTCATTCTCTGACTAAATATATCTGTGCTGTTTACTTATCCCCTAATTCTACTGACTATCAAAAATTCTTTGACTATCTTACTTCTATCATGGAACACATTCTATCCATCTCTCCTTTCTCTGAAATCTCCATTCTAGGAGATTTCAATGTTCACCACCACCTTTGGCTCTCCTCTCCTTTCACGGATCCACCTGGTGAACAAGCGTACATCTTTTCTATCCTTAATGACCTAGAGCAGCTTGTACAGCACCCTACCTGTATCCCTGACCGCCTTGGAGAGAGCTCAAACATACTTGACCTCTTCCTCACAACTAATCCTTCTGCTTACTCTGTTAATCTTTTCTCTCCATTGGGCTCCTCCGATCACAACCTTATTACCTTAACCTGTCCTATCACTCTGGTACGGCCTGTGGACCCTCCAGGGAAACGTCGCCTGTGGCATTTTGGAGCCGCGGACTTGGAGGCCCTCAGGCAGTACTTCTTTGATTTTCCCCGGAATGATTATTGCTTCCATGGCCGGGAGCCATCTGAGTGTGCCTTGCACATTACGGAGGTTATTCTCTCGGGCAAGGAAGCATACATTCCTTTCTCATATCCTTTGACTAACGCAAGAAACCCTTGGTTTAATCACGCTTGTTCTAATGCTGTCTGCAACAAGGAGAGGGCCTAAAAAAGGTACTTGAGCCAACCCACCCCTGAATCACATCATCTTTACGTTTCTGCCCGGAATCGTGCTAAGTCTGTTCTTCGCTCTACTAAAAATAATTTCATCCATACTAAATGCTCTCAACTCCCCAACTCGAATTCTTCCCGTTACTTCTGGCACCTTGCTAAAAACCTTTCTATCAACTTTACCTCATCATCTTCCCTCCTCTTTTTAACTCTGATGGCTCTGTAGCTATTTCTTCTACTGATAAAGCAGATCTCTTTGCTCTGACTTTCTCCTCTAATTCCACCTTAGACGATTCCGGTGCTGTTCCTCCATCACTTCCCCCCTCTGACTTCCTCATGGCTGCCTTAAAATTTCTTCAGCTGATGTAGTTTCTGCCATCACAGGCCTCAGTACTAACAAGGCATATGGGCCTGATGGACTCCCTCCATTGTTGTCCTCAAGAACTGTACATCTGTGCTTACACCCTGCCTAGGTAAACTCCTTCGCCTTTGTCTTTCAACCTGTATCTTTCCTTCTTGCTGGAAGTTTGCTCTCATTCAGCCGGTCCCAAAGAAGAGTGACCATTCCCAACCCTCTAACTATCGTCTAACTGCTTTAACATCCTGTGTCTCAAAAATTTTCGAGTCTATTCTTAACAGAAAATTTTTAAAGCATCTTTCCTATCACAACTTTCTTTCTGAATATCAGTATGGGTTCCGTCAGGGACACTCTACTGGCGATCTTCTTACCTACTTTTCAGACTCCTGGTCATCCTCCTTTCAGGACTTTGGCGAAAGCTTTGCCATTGCACTTGACATCTCAAAGGCTTTCGATCGAGTCTGGCATAAATCTTTAATTTCCAAACTCCCCGCCTACGGTTTCTATCCTTCTATCTGTGCCTTCGTCTATAGCTTCCTTTCTGGTCGTTCTATAGCTGCTATTGTAGACAGCCACCCTTCTTCTCCTAGATCTAATAACAGTTGTGTTCCTCAGGGCTCTGTCCTATCACCAACTCTCTTCCTTTTATTCATCAATGATCTTCTAAGCTGTACATCTAACCCTATCCACTCGTACAGTGATGATTCCACCCTTCACCTTTCCATTCAGTTTCTGCAACGTCCATCTCAGCAGTTACTTCAACAAACAAGGGATGTGGCTATGGCACACCTAATGTCTGACTTGGCTCGTATCTTTGACTGGGCCAAAATAATCTTGTTGTTTTTAATGCATCAAAGACTCAGTTATTACACCCATCAACCCGTCAAAAGCTTCCACAGGCATACCCACTTATGTTTAATAATATCCAGCTCAATCCTGGATCATCCTTGAACATGCTTGGGGTTTCATTCACTCGGGACTTATCTTGGAAAATCTGCTTCCACAAGGTTAGGTGTGCTAAGCTGACTCCGTGCCTTCTTTACCCTTACACAGTTGTTGACTTTAAATACGGGTTTTATTCGCCCCTGTTTAGAGTACAACTCTCATGTGTGGGGAGGCTCCCCACATACAGCTCTTCTCAATAGGGTGGAGTCAGAGGCTTTTCATCTCATCAACTCTCCTCCTCTTACTAGCTCTCTTCAGCCTCTGTCTCTTCACCGCACTGTTGCCTCTTTATTTCTTTTCTATCGTTACTTCCATGGTCACTGCTCCTCTGAACCATCTGCTTGCATCCCGCCACCTCTGTGATGGGTTCGTAGCACCCGTGTAGCAACAAACTCTCATCCCTTTTCTGTCCAACTCTCTAATGCAAGAGTTAAACGTTATTTCCAGTCCTTCATTTATGCAATAGGTCAACTCTGGAACTGTCTCCCTCTGTCTGTATTTCCTACTTGCTATGATCTCCAGTTTTCAAACACAGTGTGTCCCGGCATCTTGAATGGATCTTGAATTTGGTTCTCTTTTGTATTGTTTTTGTTTTTTCTTGGAAGCAGGTGTACGCAGGCTCAGACTTTTGTTCCTTCTTCCTCGCATTTAAAAGAAAAAAAAAAAGGTATCAACACACTTCACTGCCTATACTCTATAATAGGACACAGTGATACACCAGGCTTTAGGAGTCTATATTACCCAGCACTACTCAGGACGGAGGCCACAAGAAAAGTACTTTGGACTACAACACGTGTCGGGGTTGGTCAGAGAACTGCACACATGGAGAACCCTAACTGTCCAATGAATTGTCACCTAAACGACTGAGAGAGGCTTTCATCAACTTCCAGAGCCCTACAGAGAAAACTGACCACCACCACTGTGACTGGAAAGTCTATTCTGCAATTAGGGAGTTAATAATACCCCGGGCTTGAAGTACTCAGAAGCAACAAGGGAAACCAGAGGGAGGCCTTCAGGTAGATGTTCCGCTCTCAGACCCTTATTCCTAAATCCCTAACAGATTGTTTTTGAGTGATCGGAAGAATGTACCTATGGTGTGAAAAAAAAAAAAAAAAACTAACCCGAACACTAAACAGCAGGGTGCAACACAGAAGTGCCTCTATCTAGTGGCAGCCAACGTCCAAAGCCCATCCAACTCACTGACAAACCTCAGTCCCATATACAACCGATCCATGACTGAGGTTACATTCAAACACCCTATTAAACCACGAGCCAGTGTGAAGTTGTCCACCAACTAAGGGTGGACTAAAGTATTACAGATATATACAACACTGCATCATCCCCTTAAATGGCTTTTCCTCTCACATCTCAGTGATTAGCCCTTTCGGTGGCTTCCTCACGCTCTTATTTTGAGGATTCACTGTCTTCACTTTCCACATAATTTCTATCCTGGCAACTGAGGAATTCAATTTCCAGTTGGCTGAAGACAACATCCCTCTCTACATAAATTTTAAATTTCTCAGTTGCCCTTTCCACTACAATACTATCAAATGTGTCTTCTAGTTGATATGCTCGTCCATAATCAATTACTTTCTTTACTTCGAAAGGACCTTTCCAGTTTCTGTTCAGTTTAGTAGCAGTACCGGGTAGGGGATCCTCCACTTGAACCCACACTAAAGTCCTGGTCTCGATACTTTCTTTTTTTCTCATTTGCCTTCATACAGTACTGATTCGTCATTCTTTCCATCGTTTCCTACAAAAGTTCTTTCACATTTAACTGGTCGTCCTTCAACTCTGGTGATGGTAGTTGGAGTTTGCCTACCTCACGATTAGGGTAACGCCCATAGAATGAGAAGAAGGGCGAAGTACCCAGAGAGGTGTGAACAGCCTCATCAAGTGCTCTTTGAGTTTCTTCTGTGTGAGATGGTCACGTGTTTGGAAGTTCTTGGTTAAGAATGGCCAGGACAGTTTTCAAGGTAAGGTGTGCCTGCACAATGGTAGAGTTACTCCTAGGTTGATATGGCAATCAGAATGGCTGCTTTATTTCAGCATGATGACAGAACTCTCGAAATTCAAAGCTATAAAACTCGCCACCATTGTCCATCACAGCTACTTTAGGCTTACAATATCTGCATTTATCCCTCATAAACTAGGTGGCTACAGCCATAGTATTCTTAATGCTGAGGGAATAGGTCCTGAGATATCGGTAGAAATGATCTAATACTGTAAGGCAGTATCAATGTCCACCCCGGCTCTGATGGAGGTCATTTAGGACAATGGTGACCAGTTGGCCGTTCTCCTCAACTGGGGCAACTCGTGCCAGTGATGGAATAGGGCTCCGTGGCCTTTGTACTGTTGGCACAATTTACATGATATCACCAAATGGGAAATATCATGTGGCATACTAAGCCAGTAAAAGTATCGTTGGCCGTTCCATAGGGTTTTCTTTTCCCTATGTGAACATTGCTATGAGGTAAGGCACAAGCTACAGCTACTAAAGTTTGGGGCACCACTAAACATAACCTCGACATATTTATATCTCTTTTCTTCACATTCAGCAATTCATTATGTAAATCAAATGCAAGTACAGGGCAGTTTCCAGCAATTTTCTTAGGTAAGTATCCACCTTCAAAATACTGGATAACTTTGGTTCACACATTGTCATTTCTCTGTGCACTGCGGATATTCTTTTTAGTAAAGCCAAGGAACTTTACTAAGTCAGTCTGAGTTGTATCAGGTACAGGGTTAATGGCACATACTTGGCGACTCAGTGCATCTGGTACTGAATGCTTGACTTCCTTTTTATACCTAATAGTGAAAGAATGATCCCTTAAGTCCAAAATATATCTAGACATTCTAGGACACCTAGTCTTACACTTAAAGATCCAGGTCAATGGTTTATGATCAGTTACCACAACAAACGGTTTACACCACAAATATAGGAAGTAAAATATGCAGGCTTCCACAACTGTCATCGCTTCCATAGCAGTGACTGAATACCTCCTCGCTTTAGCATTTAACTTTTAGAAAAATACCCAATGGGTTTAAGAGAGCTATCAGCTTCTATCTGCATTGATGAAGCACTGGTGTGGGACTTATGCCGCGTCCACACAAGCGGCAGTGCCCTGGTGGCCGTTGCCACTGAGCGTATATCCCTCGCTTCATTAGCAGAGTTACCAGATCGTGTATTTACCGGCGGGCTGTGGCCACTTCCAGGCACACCTGCTTTGTTGTCCACACGGCAGACCGGACAGTGGTTCGACAGTCGAAGCTTGGCAGCGGCCAGAGCAAGATCGAGAGAGAGAACAGGTCTGATCGTTTTACCTCCCCCGCGCACCTTGGTGACGTCATGCGGTACATTTCTCGGGGATTCAGAGAAAACAAACAAACAAGTAAAGGGAATGGGTAACTGCGACAAATTACCACAATTTGCTAAATTATGTTGTCGCCCTCGCCAGTGTTTAATATAACTATATTGGAGTTGGAGTTAATCTTACTATTGTTACTAAATGCTTCCTAATTTATAGCTTCAGTACTTTAAACTTCTTAAACAGAGTATATGAACTTCGAATATCTGAATTCATCATTTGTACCAGTCTTATCGTTTCCATTATGGTGGTGATGAAACATTATTGCTGTTCATTTCTTAGTGCTAAGGCTTTTCATCATCTTCTTCATCGTAACTATTAACATACCTTTCATCATAGTCATCATCACTGTCACCACCATTGCTCTCCCAGTTTCTATAAATTAAATCATCACACGCATATATTCCGACAAATAAGGCTGCATAGGACACTAGAAACACAAAATACCTTCATCGTCATTTACCGTGATTACAGCTACCATTATCACCATCATCATCACTGTTATAATAATTACCATCACCATAATCACCAATGCATCACTGCCATAATTCCCTCAGCTTCTACAGTATACATGTCTTATCATTATAACCACCATCATCATAATCACTATTGTTTCACTTCCCTATAGTTACTTAAATTTCCATACCAGTCGTTTTCACACATATTTCAGGCAAATAAGGGAGGGAATGGAGGGCACTACAAACACAGTGAACTTTTTAAAACTTCTCTTAAAACATAAGAAAAAATGATAACAACAGTAGGCTGACTGGTCCATGTTAAGCAGCTCCTGCAAGACTGTGACTACACTAATAACACGGCAAAAGAGTAACATCATCAAACACAGAATGAACTTAAACATAAGAAAAAATTATAACAGCAGTAGGCTGATTGCTCCACGCTAAGCAGCTCCTGCAAGACTGTGACTATACTAGTAAAAATGCAAAAGAGTTACATTTTCAAACACAGTGAACTTTTTAAAACTTTACTTAAAATATAAGAAAACAGGATAACAGCAGTAGGCTGATTGATCCACGCTAAGCACCTCCTGCAAGACTGTGACTACTCTAGTAACACTACATAAGAATAACATTTTCAAATACAGAGGGAACTTTTTAAAACTTTACTTAAAACATAAGAAAACAGGATAACAGCAGTAGGCTGATTGGTCCATGCTAAGCACCTCTTGCAAGACTGTGACTACACTAGTAACACTACAGAGTAACATCTTATTTCACTAATTTTGCATATTTCCTTTTTTCACCTCTAAATGACCTAATTCTTCTGTTCAATACACGCATTCTAAAAAAAAACATGCGGCATCTAACAAACAGAATAGCAACATCCCTTGGTAGACTTGTATAGTTACACATGTTATCAACCATGACCTTTATCGACCCTTTTCCAGGTCTCAGTGACTTCTGACCATGATAACATATGAACAGGAGTTCCATTTTATTCAGTTCTTTAAAGAAACTACAGTCAGGTGTCTTTAAACATCCTTTACCCCAACTGATTGCCTTATTCCATGTGTTTTCCTCTCCTGTGATATGTGAGCCAAGGAACTCATATTTTGGAAATTTGTGGACTATATACCCCCCAAGATAGCGCAATCCTTCTGTCTTCATGGCATCTTCAAATTCTATGGGCATGGCCTCATCAGTTACGTTATAAGTGGGGCATGTATCCTCAAAATCAAGGGAGGTTAACGCCATGGCAGACAAATACAACTCGTCCTGTAACTTATCCTCCACTATCGTATTTGCACTAAGATAATATGAATTTCCTGTCATTGTTCCTGCTTCACTGTCCTTCACAGTATTACAGTTTTCACCCACTAAATGGCTCTCTTTTCCAAGGAGATGTGTTTTCACCCTGTGCTTATAAGGAACAGGCGATGGATGTTCATACCAAGCACCCATTTGCCTGAGACATGAAAACAGGTGCTCTACTCCATCTTGATTTAGTCTATACGTTAATATATATAGGAAAGTCTGTATTTTTTTTCTTTAGCATTTCATATACTTGTGACAAAGACTGACATGATACATTAAGTCCTTTTTGAAACTGGTACATGGTTTGGCTATCAATAACTCTCATAGTTTTCACGGTAGTTATAATTTCTGCGAGTGTGCTATTTTGTTGTTCAAGGTGAAGGCCACAAGCATCCCCAGAGGGTTTATCATTGAAGGAAACTCTCGAGTTCATTAGATCAAACCATGAATCACATAAAGAAATGAACTTACTTGCATCATGCCAGTCTTTACTGTGAAGGAGTCCCCTTTCTCCAAAGTATTTTAAAGTTTTGGCGGTTGTCTCAGACAGTAGCTGAGCTGCAAGTTTAACGTTCATACGTTTGACACCAGTGACAAAAATGTGTTTTTCTGATAAGCGATGTGTTGTCCTCAAATCATCTTTACTTCGCAGGATGAGTTCACGAACACATCCATTCATAATACACTTTCTTTCTGATAGTTTGAAGCCAGAATCTAAAAAATTATTTCTAATCAGTTTCAACAAATGTGGAGCATCTGCAAACACATACACTTCCCGATCAGAAGCAGCTGGATTTGTAAATGAAAAATTTTCTGTGCCTATGCCTATAATTTTCCACAGCTTTATATTTGTTGGCCCTAGATCATTTACCATACTAATTACAATGAATCCGGCTGCTTCTGTCTTCCTTATGATATCAAACAGAATATCTTTGGTTATACTGCAGTCAAAATCATAAAATATCAGTTGTTTCCATGATTTTACCAGTCCCCGAATCATGATGCACTGAACTTTGTTTTTTGGGTTGTAAAGAGTGTCCATGCCTTTGCCGTACGACCATTCATTTGCAATACTACACTTATCAAATGATAGGACACATAAACGTTCACTTTCAGTCATATCCTGAGCCTTACACTTTAGTAAATTTAATACTGTAGTTAACATCCCGGGCTCTACATTAGTGTTGGACACCCATCGATTTATTGTTGGAACTGAAGGATATGGAAATCCATGTGTTTCACGCAAATAACGATATGCTTTGGAGCTCAAATTTCGTAGTTTTATTCCATGACTCACATCATCATCAGTTCACCGCTTAACAGGAGTTCCATTCAATATCTAATCAACTTGAAAGGGAGAAAAAAACTTACTTAAAGTCAATCTTGCCTTGGTAAAAACACTTTCCAACTGACTATGTAAAGCAATCTTCTCTCTCTCCCATTCCTCCTTTTCTCTAAGGAGAAAACCTCTTTGTTCCTTTACAGACTCTAGTTCTTTCTGCAGCTCCTCAGTACAAATTCCAGTAAACTTTATTACTGTTTCAATGCTGCTTTGGGTCTCTACGGAGGAATTTAGGTCTCGGAAAATTTTGTTACCTCTTCTTTCTCTTCCCCTCTCCTGAATTTCATCATTTGGGTCGTCTGGTGGATATGAAATATTATTTTAGGTGTAGTGTTACCACGGATTATATAAATAGATAGATAGATAGGTAGATAGATAGATAGATAGATAGATAGATAGACAGATATATATATATATATATATATATATATATATATATATATATATATATACACACTGTATGAATTAATGTCCATTCATCCATCCATCATCCAATCTTACCTTGCCCCATGAGGAGCGTAGGAGCCCGGGGCTAGGCAGATGGTCCCGACATTTAAGATGAGAGTGAATGTATGAATGTGTGTAAACATATATATATATATATATATATATATATATATATATATATATATATATATATATATATATATATATATATATATATATTGTTACATAGCCTATGATTTCATCATCCTTTGTGTAATTTTAACGCACAGTTGCTGCATGTTTGATCACGAGCGTGTTCTGCCTCAGTCCCCCCTTCTACCGTTATAGTAGAGTAAGTCGTTCTCTCTGTTATTCAGAGCGGGATTTTCAGCTCTTTGTCCCCATGGCTTCATTTGCGCGTCCTTCTTACAAGTTGTATCAAGCTCTGCTGGCCCCTATATAATGAGCTCAGTCTCTGCATCATTGCCACTTAGATCTGCTCCTCATTTTGTTCACATCTCTGTCCTCCCCTGTACAGATATTATTATTGTGAGTGCTCAAGAAATCTCCAAACATCTAGCAGCTGTGTGTAATTTGAGTATAAGTGTTATTGCATTTTTTCTTGTACTGTGTAGCATAAGGTTAATTCTTAGGCCTAGTGAGGTTTTTGATTAATGTTGGGTTTTATGTCAGTCATTTTTGATAATAGTTTGTATCTGTAATAATTTATCTGGCATTCACTGAGTATTATCTGGTATCTCATTTTATCAGGGCTGACTTAGATAAATTTACTCTGGCTAATTTCGTGTTAATAGAGGCTATTGCAGTTAACCATATATTTAACCTGTTTATTTGCCATTACATTATCCTTATGAGTCCTGAATGTTTTGTTGTTAGTTTGAGCATTAAACTTTAACTTGTAATTTTACCTAACTCTTTTGTTTTGAACCTGGAACTTTACGGGACAGTAGTGACTCTTAGTATTCTCACTTAAAGTGTACGTTATCTTTCTCTGTTCCGTAACATAAATTTGGCGACCTCTTATCAGGATATTCAGGATATTATCATAAGGATATTGCTTGATATTTTGTGACTGTTACTTATTAATTATGTCTACTATTACTACACTTGATGAAGCCAAAGATTTTTTGTCAAATGTGCAAACAGTGTGTGATATAGAAAACATAACAAAGAATGAACTTAAGCTCGTTGCTCAACAATTGGGAATTGCTGTTCGCTCTCATCATTCTAAAGATCAAATTGTTGACATGATTAATGAAAGCTTGTTTAATGTAACTCCTCCAAATGAGCAAAAGCAGATTGAATTAGCTAAGTTACAGCTAGCCCTGCAGGAGGCTAAGGCTAAGGAGGCGGAGGCTCGTGTTAATGAGGCAAATGCTCGTATTCAAGAGGCACAGGTACAGGCTCAGGCACAAATTGAACTTGCCAGGATTCAGGCAGACCATGAGTATCGCATGAAACAAGGTGGAACTGGATCATCTAGCTCTGATGATTTTGATGTGGCTAAAAATGTTAAACTTGTCCCTCCTTTTAATGAATCTGATTTAACAAAGTATTTTCAGTTGTTTGAGAGGGTAGCTACAGGTTTTAATTGGCCAAAAAAGTATTGGCCAGTACTCCTTCAAACTGTTCTCACCGGTAAAGCTCAAGTAACTTATGCATCTTTGCCTCAGGATCAATGTGATAATTATGATGTAGTTAAGAGCTTGATTCTTAAGGCCTATGAGCTTGTTCCTGAAGCCTATAGAGTAAAATTTAGGACAACTTACAAGCAAGATAAGCAATCCCATGTTGAGTATGCAAAAATCAAAGACGATCTGTTAGAGCAGTGGTTAAATTCTAAGAATGTGGATTCTGATTTTGGTAAATTTAAGCAGATGATTTTGCTGGAGGATTTCAAAAGGTGTATTTATAAAGATGTAAGCCTATATCTTGATGAGAAAAGAATAGATAATTTGTCTGATGCTGCAGTTTTAGCTGATGAATATGTTCTCACTCACAAGAGATATTCTAAAGAAAAAGGGAAAGCTGAGAGTAAGTACGTTGCCTCTACTCAGAGTACAGGTAACAGGAAAGAGAATAAAGATGATGTTTCTCAGGAAGTAAATACCAGCTTCACCTCTAGATTTCAGAAAAGTAAATGTACTTATTGTAGTAAGCTTGGTCATAGTACGGAGAAATGTTTCAGTAGACAGCGTGATGTGAACAAAAAGGAGTCTTTAAATATTGAGTCAATTGGTCTAGTGTCCACCCTTGAGAGTTCCCAGAATTCTTTAACTGAGTTAACTGAACCTGCTTTGAGGGGTAACTTAAATTCTCATGATGGAGCTCCTCTTTTGAGCAGTAACGTGGGTGACACTCTCAAGAGTTCATGTGCTAATTTCCTGTCTGATGGTTTTGTCAGTCCTCTGGACAGTAATGACAGGAAATCAGTTCAAATATATCGTGATACAGGTGCTTGCCAATCCCTTATGCTGACCAGTGTTCTAGGCTCTAATGTTAATTCCTCTGATGAAACTGTAATTTTACAAGGTGTAGGGAATAATTACTTCTCTGTCCCTCTGTGCAGAGTGAATTTAGAGTCTGCTTTTGTTAATGGTTCCGTTATGGTTGGGTTGATTGAGACACTCCCAATGTCAGGTGTAACTTTCTTACTTGGAAATGATATTGGTGGAAGTCAAGTGTGTCCAGCTCCTCAGTTGTCTAGTGAGCCAGTGGCTGCGGCCCAGGATTGTGATGTCCCTGATGTGTTCCCTGCATGTGCTGTCACTAGGGCTAAGTCTAAAGTTACTGGTGATTTAGAGGATAATGATGATGATGATGATGTTACCCTTGCTGACACTTTTCTTGCTAATTTGGACCACTCACCAGATGAGGCAGTACCCCGTAGTGTTGATAATTTGTCTCGTCAAGAGTTGGTTGAGTTGCAGGTTGCTGACCCTGAGTTGAAAGGTCTAGCTAACTCTGCTTACAGTGAAGAAGAGTCAGCCGGTGCTTCTACTTGTTATTATATAAAGTCAGGAGTACTTATGAGGAAGTGGAGACCCCCAACAGCATCAGCCGACTGTGAATGGGAGGTTGTACATCAAGTTGTCATCCCTCGTGTTTGTAGGCAGGATATCATTCGAGTGGCTCATGATTCCAGTTTGGCAGGACACCTTGGAGTGAGGAAGACTGTGGCACGCATTTTGAAACACTTCTACTGGCCAGGTATCTTCAGGGATGTTTCCTAGTATTGTAAGTCTTGTCACACCTGTCAAGTTGTGGGGAAGTGTAATCAGACCGAAAAGGTTGCACCTCTAGTTCCCATTCCTCCTTTTGAGGCGCCTTTCACCCGTGTGTTGGTGGATATTGTGGGCTCTCTTCCTAAGACTTCTTCAGGATTTTCTTATGTGTTGACCCTAATTGATATGGCTACTCGTTATCCTGAAGCCATTCCACTTAGAAATATCTCAGCAAAGAACGTGGTTAAGGAAATGCTAGGGTTCTTCACAAAGTTTGGTCTGCCCAAGGAGGTACAGTCAGACCGGGAAGTAATTTCATGTCAAATGTTTTCAAGCAGTCTCTGAAAGAGTTGGGCATCACCCAGATCACGTCTTCAGCTTACCATCCCCAGACCCAAGGAGCATTGGAGAGATATCATCAAACACTCAAATTGATGCTCAAGAAATACTGTTTGGAACATCAGAAAGACTGGGACAAAGGTCTTCCATTCGTTGTATTTGCCGCAAGAGAATCTCCAAATGAATCACTGGGCTTCTCACCTTTTGAACTACTGTTTGGCCATGAAGTAAGAGGACCCCTTAAGTTACTCAAGGAATGCTGGCTGTCGGAGGAAGATGACGTCAACCTGCTGGAGTATGTGATGAAGTTCAAAGAACGGCTGTCCACTGCTTTACAGCTGGCGAGAGAGAATTTAGGAGCTGCTCAGAAGATGAAGACTTGGCATGACAAGAAGTCCAGGTTACGCCACTTTCAGCCAGGAGATCAGGTTTTGATTCTGCTACCAGAGCATGGGCAACCTCTTCAAGCCAAGTTTAGTGGCCCTTATTTCGTGGAGAAGAAACTCAGTGATGTCAACTATCTCATCGCCACACCAGATCGTAGAAAGAGCAAGCAACTATGTCACATCAACATGCTAAAGTTATATCACAGGCGGGACGAAAATAATCCAGTCTGCACTGTAGCTGTTCCACCCGAGTCTGCAAGTGAAGCTCTCCCATGCAGTATGAGCCTGAGTGATAGTTTGGGGAAGAATCCTGATATCATGAATGATCTCCAGACTAAGCTTTCTCATCTACCTCCCAAGGAAAGGCAGGAGTTTTCGGCATTACTGCAGGAGTACCCGCAAGTGTTCCGTGCTACTCCAGGAAGAACCACTGTGTTGATGCATGATGTCGATGTTGGAGACGGAAAGCCAATTAAATTGCCTCCTTACCGTGTGAACCTAGTGAAAGTTCCTCTCATCCAGAAGGAGCTTGGCTACCTGTTGGACCACAAGATGATTGAGCCCTGTCAGAGCGAGTGGAGTTCTCCTGTCACTCTGGTCCCTAAGCCAGGTGGGTCACAGCGGCTTTGCATTGACTACAGACGTGTTAATCAGATAACTAAAACAGACACTTACCCTCTCCCTCGTGTGGAAGATTGCATAGACAAGATCGGAAAGGCTAGGTACATAAGTAAGTTTGATTTGTTAAAGGGATACTGGCAAGTACCTATGACTGAACGTGCTGGGGAGATCTCATGTTTTGTAACACTAGGAAAGGCTTTTGCATGTTCTGTAATGCCATATACAGATTGTTTTAGAGTAATAAGAAATTTCCTTTGTAAATTTCTTTTTCTTTGTGGGGAGGTGTTACATAGCCTATGATTTCATCATCCTTTGTGTAATTTTAATGCACAGTTGCTGCATGTTTGATCACGAGCGTGTTCTGCCTCAGTCCCCCCCTTCTACCGTTATAGTAGAGTAAGTCGTTCTCTCTGTTATTCAGAGCGGGATTTTCAGCTCTTTGTCCCCATGGCTTCATTTGCGCGTCCTTCTTACAAGTTGTATCAAGCTCTGCTGGCCCCTATATAATGAGCTCAGTCTCTGCATCATTGCCACTTAGATCTGCTCCTCATTTTGTTCACATCTCTGTCCTCCCCTGTACAGATATTATTATTGTGAGTGCTCAAGAAATCTCCAAACATCTAGCAGCTGTGTGTAATTTGAGTATAAGTGTTATTGCATTTTTCTTGTACTGTGTAGCATAAGGTTAATTCTTAGGCCTAGTGAGGTTTTTGATTAATGTTGGGTTTTATGTCAGTCATTTTTGATAATAGTTTGTATCTGTAATAATTTATCTGGCATTCACTGAGTATTATCTGGTATCTCATTTTATCAGGGCTGACTTAGATAAATTTACTCTGGCTAATTTCGTGTTAATAGAGGCTATTGCAGTTAACCATATATTTAACCTGTTTATTTGCCATTACATTATCCTTATGAGTCCTGAATGTTTTGTTGTTAGTTTGAGCATTAAACTTTAACTTGTAATTTTACCTAACTCTTTTGTTTTGAACCTGGAACTTTACGGGACAGTAGTGACTCTTAGTATTCTCACTTAAAGTGTACGTTATCTTTCTCTGTTCCGTAACAATATATATATGTATGTGTGTGTGTGTGTGTGTGTGTGTGTGTGTGTGTGTGTATGTGTGTGTATAATATATGTATCGCACCCATCACATTACCACATTAAACACACCACCACACCACACCTAATATGTGACACCACACACACTACCACCACAACAACACACCTCACCACACCTCCCAAAGGGTGATGAAGATGTTATTACCTTCCCCTTCTTTGGGGAAGAGTAAGGTGAAATGACGATGCACCTCCTGGGGCTTGTTACAGCCCAACACGTCACAGTACATCACCACACACACACACACACACACATAATCAATAAAATATATCATTCTTAATAGCTATTTCAGCGCTGCTTTGAGTCTCTAGGGAGGAATTTGGGTGTCTCTTAGAGAATTATATTTCCTCTTCTTGCTTTCTCCCTGTCCTGAATCTCATCATTTGGGTTGTCTGTTAGATATATATGATATATAAGATTACCACGGATTATATACGAAATAATCAATATATATATATATATATATATATATATATATATATATATATATATATATATATATATATATAGATATATATAGATATATATATATATATATATATAGATAGATAGATAGATAGATAGATAGATAGACAAAGGTAGAAAGATAGATAGGTAGACTGATACACACCACAACGCCACATCAGATATATGTATATATACACACATTATATAGTATTTTATATATTATATACACATCAGATACACCACACCACACAGACCACCACACCACAACAGATATACCACACCACCACACCACACACACCACCACACCACATCGGATATACCATACTACTCAAGCCACCACACCACATCAGATGTACCACATTGCACACACCACCACACCACATCAGATATACCACACTACACACACCACCACACCACATCAGTTATACCACACTACACACACTACCACACCACATTAGATATACCACACTACACACACCACCACACCACATCAGATATACTACACTGCACACACCACCACACCACATCAGATATACCACACTACATACACCACCACACATCAGATATACGACACTACACACATCATCACACCACACCAGTTATACCACACTACACACACCACCACACCACATCAGTTATACCACACTACACACACCATCACACCACACCAGTTATACCACACTACACACACCATCACACCACATCAGTTACACCACACTACACACACCACCACACCACACCAGTTATACCAGACTACACACACCATCACACAACATCAGATATACCACATTGCGCACACCATCACACCACACCTTTCTAAGTGTAATGCTAGGTGAAAAAGGCCCGACTCCTCGGTCCTAGAACACCTAATGTGTAGCGGGGTCCTCTTTTGAGACCGGGACTTTGTGCAAATAAGAGAGAGGTAGGACACAAAAATTCCAGGCAATAACCTTTACACGCACATTACTTCAGTCAGACACAGGACAAAACAGCAGATAGTACAACACAATATTTGGTGGATAATAAAACCTTAACTAGATAATCAGTATCTCACAGGATACTAGCTTAACAGACACTGATGCTAACACTCTAGATTTAGTGTACAGGTTTACTTTGAACACAGGGTCGCGGTGCACGTGGGGAAACGGTGTGAGTCTCACACGGGGGGGGGGAGAGGGGCCACGTGCTGAGGGTCTGATTATAGTTATAGTAGTATCGAGTGGGAATTGATGTTACAGATTCTGACTTGGCATTTTCTGGTAGCAAAGTGGTTTTGATAATTTATTATAATATTAGTCCAGGTTTTCACATATGCGTCAAATGCCGATGTCAAGAATCAATTCGCGACATTTCCCTTTTGTGAGAAGCCACGAACTATTAGTGGAAAACTCACTGTGTATCGCTCAGTTAACCGTTTCTCTCTCCATTTCGGAGTATACTTTTCAAAACATTCGTCACTTTCAAAAGTGACCGATTTAATGCACGTCACTAAGTGCTCTACTGAGCGATACAATTGTTTCTTTATCGTTCGCCTCTGCTTGCCTAAACAGTTAGCCACGCCTTCTTCCGGTGGCTTGTGCGTCCTGCCTGTATATCATTTGAATTCAGTCTAGTTGTGGCTTTGACGGAGAGAGGTCCTGTGCTCAAGAAGTGTGAGAGGTCAGCTAGCACCCAAACTCCACTAGTACAGGTAATCCAAACTCCCACCCCCCGGGTGATACATAGCATTCATCGACTGGTATTTCCTTTTTGTATTTTGTAGTCTTAAGAGTTTAGTTAAGGTGTTTTTTCCTAGGCGTAAGTATTTAGCTTTTGTGTGAGTGAGTTAGTGCGTCTCATTAATTTGATTTGAATTGTAACGTTAAATTTATTTTTCTAATCAATAAATTTAACAGTTCTTTTTCTTGAGCTTAATGTAAAGTAAAATCTTGTTTCATTTCTCCAAATTAAGCTTATTTTCCATATAGCTCCTAGCTTGCATAAACGTTTGCCTTCATAACTGGTACTTAGACCAGTCTTGTTGTATTAACTTAAAATCTGTTGTGCCAGATAGGAGTTAAAGCATCAGCAAGAGCCTGATATTATTATTAGTATTAGTTATTTATTGTCAGGGGTGAAGTAACTTTCTCCAGAGGCTAACAGTACAGTAATTCAGCAATTGTGAGTAATTAGTCTCTGCTGTGTACTGTTGAGAAAGTTTGTAAATTCTCGTTCTTGGAGAATCGTTGCACGATTTAGCAAGACAATCATTGTCCCTGCTCTTTAATATTATTGAATATTAATATCAATTGAATAATATTTAAGCATTTTATTTCAAAATTATCGTGTTATTATAAAAACCCCGTGACAATTGGCGACCTCATTCCAGGATATTAACTCCTAGCCCTAAAGCTATTCACGAGATAGTGCTCACTCATTCATATTTAGGTATTTATCATTAAAGTTTATAAGCACAAGCTTACTGGTGTTTACCCTTAATTTAGCAAGTGAAATTTGCTTAATTAATCAATAGAATACTTAACTCTAGTTTATTTTTGGTAACGCCAGACGATTTTATTCGCTCCTGGGAAGTCGCCGTACCCATTGTGTTTATTATTGAGTCTTCCCAGTCATTTACATTTTTTATTTATCTTTGCCAGTTAACTAGATAAGACTGGTCACCACTAGCTTGTGTCTGTATTCTTTACTTGTGTTTATTAAGCAAACCGAAATTGAGTACTGACTGCTTAGCAACGAATACTAATAAATTAGTGCCATGGCTACTACTGTATTTTTACAGGAAGCCAAAGAAATGGGTCTTTCGGACCCAACCGAAATTAAAGAGTATATACTCTCACGGCATAATCAGGAGCAGCAGCGCGAGAATGATGCCCGTGAAGAGCGTAAGATTCAGCGCGAATACGAGCGAGAACAGCGTGAGAAACGTGAAAGAGAGCGTGCATATGAAGAAGAGCAGCGTGAGAAAGAGCGCGAATACGAGCGTGAACGACATGAACGCGAGCGAGAACAACGCGAATACGAGCGTGCCGAACGTGAGGCACGAGAAAAACATGAATTTGAAGTGCTGAAGCTCCAGCGAGATTCCTTGGCTTCAGACACGTCTGGTGCAGTTGGTCCAAGCTCCACGAGCGTTCTCCCTGCACATGTCCTGGCGACCCCACGCAACAAGCTTCCTTCATACAAGGAAAGCGAGCGAATCGAGCCGTACATAGCTCGTTTTGAGGACATGGCAGACATGTATCAACTGGATGAGGCAGCTAAGCGGCTTCAGTTTCTTAGCCTATTTGAGGGCCCTGCCCTCGATATTCTCCACAGAATTCGTGAAGACAATCTCACATACGAGATGATGAAAGCTGCACTCGTTAAGGCGTATGGTCTCACAGTAGACAACGCCAAAGTTCAGTTCATGCGAGCTCGTCTCCAAGACAAGGAGACAGCTGTTCAGTTCCTTGATTGTCTCACAGCTTACTTAAATGAGTGGATGGAGAAAGATGAAACTCCTTCCACGCGTGAGGGGATAATTGACCTTATGCTGCGTACACAGCTAGAGAGGTCGTGGCCTGCTGAGCTCATAGCACAGCTTAAGATCTGCCAGGTGAAAGATGCCAGCCAAATGGCAGAAAAGGCTGACGCATTCTTTACTGCATACGGGTATCAAGCTCGTAAGCAAAACACCTGGAGCAGAAAAGATACTGCCAAGTCTGGGAAGCCGTCTCAGACTGAATCCCAGCACCAAGGCCGTTCTCAGAGTAATGGCCAAGGTCCAAAACCACAGAAGGACCAGGGGCAAAATACACAGCAGCCTGCTTGGAAGCGGTACAACAAGCACCCCAACCAGCAGCAGTTCCCCAAGCAGCAGCAGCAGCAATACAAGGACAAGCCACGTAACCCTCAGTCAGGTCAATTAGTGTATCGGAGGCAGGAGGCAAATGCAGCCTTCATTCCACAAGTACCCGGTGGTGCCATCTCTACCAGTACAGGTACTTCCCAACAGTTCACAAGTCCCCCTCCGACCATGAACTCTCCTCAGACACCTAGTTCCCAGGGCGCCACGTTTGCTGCATCGGTTGTTCCGCAGTCTCATGAATGACTGGCTGCTACCTCCTCAGACCCTTCCACCAACAACACTGCCTTTCTTGTTCAGCCAGGGTCTGTAGGAGGTGTTTCTGTAAATGTCCTGAGGGACAATGGTTCCTCAGGCTGCTCTGTTAAGCAGAGTTTAGTTCGGCCTGATGAGTATACAGGTCGACAGATCCAAGTTAGACTTATTGATGGATCAGTGAGATTGTTCCCTGAGGCACGTATCCAGGTGGCATCTCCATTTTATACTGGTACGACACTTACAGTTGTCATGCCAGAACCTCTATTTGACCTCATATTAGGCAACATCGCTGGGATCAAAAATAGTTGTGCCATAGATGTTGCTACTCAGACTTAGGCTGCTGCGATAACACGAGCCATGGCCAAGGCTCCAAATCGCGTCACTCCGTTGACCGTCGCAACGCCGCAAGATCTGATTCGTAGTCAAGATATTGTCCAAGAGCAACAGACTGACTCAACACTTGCCTCAGTGCGCAAGAAGCTGGAGGGTAATGTGATCAAGTATTCACGGGGAGGTCAAGCCAGGTTCCTTCGTAAGCGAGGACGGCTGTACCGTGAGTCACAGACACCCCAGGGTGAGGTTCGACTGCAGTTTGTCGTTCCTGCAAAGTATCGCCGAGCAGTGTTTGAATTAGGTCACTGTTCAGCGATGGGAGGTCACATGGGTCAAAAGAAGACCTCTGACTGCATCCATGCTGACTTTTTCTGGCCAGGAATGGGACGGGAAATAACGAGGCTCGTACGTTCCTGTGATGTGTGTCAGCGTACCACTGACCGGGGCCGTGTCCGTCCTGCGCCATTGAAGCCAATGCCCATAATCTCTGAACCGTTCGAGAGAGTAGCAGTTGACATAGTTGGGCCAATCTCTCCTAGGGCTAGTGATGGATCAAAGTATATCCTCACTATAGTTGATTTCAGCACACGGTGGCCTGAAGCCGTGGCCCTTAAGAATATAGAGGCCGTCACTGTTGCCGAGGCATTAATTGAAGTGTTCTGTCGTGTAGGTATCCCTAAGGAGGTCTTGAGCGACCGGGGTTCGCAGTTCACTTCGGCAATGATGAACGAAACGTTCAGGTTGCTGTCCATCCGAGGCTTACGAACTACGCCATATCATCCCATGTGTAACGGGTTGTGTGAGAGGTTCAATGGAACTCTCAAGAAGATGTTGAGGCGCATGACCGCCGAACAGCCAAAGGAATGGCCGCGGTTCATTGCTCCTCTTCTATTTGCTTATCGAGAAGCCCCACAGCATTCATTGAAATTCTCACCCTTTGAACTGGTGTATGGGAGGTCGGTCCGGGTCCCACTTCAAGTCCTTCGTGAGTTATGGGACGATGAAGAACCTGACCCTGAAGTCAAGACCACCTACACCTACGTCCTTGATTTGGCTGACCGCCTCCAGTCGACGTGCGAGTTAGCTAAGGAAGAACTGATCAAGGCGCGTGAAGTACAAAAGGCTTATTATGATAAGAAGGCAAAGCTTCGGAAGTTTAGTCCAGGCGATAAATGCTTGGTATTACTCCCTACTGCCCAGAACAAGTTGTTGGCGCAGTGGAAGGGTCCATTCGATGTAGTAGAGCGCATTTCAGACCTCAACTACATAATACAGATGGGGAATCTTCGTAAAAGGTTCCACATTAACATGTTGAAGGCTTATCATGAGTCAGACCCCGAGGAGACTGGCCTACGAGTAGCTGATGATAGTGACCAGCCACTGGAAGAAACCGGGGCAGCTGCGGTGATCCCAGCTGATGACCATGATGACGAGCCCTTAACCGCTCAGTCCCATCAGGAAGAGACTGTCGGAGATGTTTTACTTAACCCTGACTTAGCAGTAGGGGACCAAAATACCTTATGGTCACTGCTCTGTCAGTATGCTGATGTCTTCTCAGACCAACCTAGACTTGCAAAGGTTGCGTGTCATAAAACTGAGCTGACCAGCAATGCTCCTATAAAGGTTAAGCCATATCCGATTCCCATGCGACTACAGGGTGCAGTAGATAAGGAAATTGCTGACATGGAGACTGCAGGCATTATCGAAAAGTCCTCATCTCCTTACTGTAGTCCGATGGTAGTAGTCCGCAAGAAAGATGGTGGAGTCAGGATTTGTGGCGACTATAGAAGGCTCAGTGCAATCACCAAAGTGGATGCTGAGCCAATGGGTGACCATATTGCCATCTTCTCCAAGCTGGCAGGGTCACGATATTTCACGAAGCTCGACCTAGCGAAAGGATTCTTCCAGATTCCCCTTCATCCTGAGAGTCGTCAGTTCACTGCCTTTGCTACTCCTAGGGGGTTGTACCAGTATAAAGTCCTCCCATTTGGACTTACCAATTCCCCAGCAGTATTCAATCGTGCCATGAGACAAGTGCTCCATGGTATTGTAGGAGTAGAGATGTTCGTTGACGATGTCCTCGTTCATTCCGTCACATTGGAGGAGCACCTCAGACTCTTGGAAATTGTCTTCAGTAGACTCCAGAGCTTCAACATGACTGTGAAGCCTAGCAAATGCAAGATTGCTCACAGTGAGGTGGAGTTCCTCGGTCATATTGTTGGCAACAACCACTGCAGGTGTCAGGGTGACAAGATCAGGAAGGTTAAAGAAGCCCCGAGACCCGTGACCAAGAAACAGGTTAGGGCATTTCTTGGCCTAGTGGGATATTATAGGAGTTTTATCCCCAACTTTGCTCTCATTGCCCAACCGTTGTACGAAGTGCTACGGAAATATGCTCCAAACACTATTGAATGGGGAGAAGCGCAAGAGAGATCTTTTGCCACCCTCAAGAATATGTTGTGCAAGGAGCCTATCTTGCAGTTGCCTGATTCCAGCAAACCTTTCATACTGCGCACTGATGCTTCACAAGATGGAGTAGGTGCCGTCTTGATGCAGGAATCGGAAGGTGGAATCTTCCCAGTGGCATACCACAGCCGTAGGCTAAAACCCGCCGAGAGGAATTATAGTACTGTTGAGAAGGAGCTCTTGGCTGTGGTTGATGGTGTTAAAAAATGTTATTATTATTTATTTGGGTCATCATTTGTTCTGGAAACTGACCATATTACACTCACTAGTCTTAGCATGACCAAGACGGCTAATGCAAGATTGACACGCTGGACACTGTATTTACAGCAGTTTAACCTTGTTGTGAGATACATCAAGGGAAGTGATAACGTAGGTGCAGACCTGATGTCTCGCCTACTAACTGCTGACTAACATGGGCAGTTGTTGTATGCTGGGTTCCGTGATAGGCATCCTCAGAGATTTGAGTAATCCAAGGACCAGCCTGGTTCTCAGTCAAAAGTGTAGACCTGACGTCTCACTTGTTGGCCCCACAGGACACAGTATGTCCAGGGCCTGTACATGCACGTGTACTGTAGGTTAAGGGGGAAGAGAGAACTCCGCAGAGGCGACTTGAGGCTATGGAAGACCCAAGTTTGCACAAGGATTCTCAGCTTCCCGATACTAATATAAGTACTGTAGGTTAAGGGGGAAGTTCGAAGAGAGAACTCCGCAGAGGCGACTTGAGGCTATGGAAGACCCAAGTTTGCACAAGGATTCTCAGCTCCCCGATACTAATATAAGTACTGTAGGTTAAGGGGGAAGTTCGAAGAGAGAACTCCGCAGAGGCGACTTGAGGCTATGGAAGACCCAAGTTTGCACAAGGATTCTCAGCTCCCCGATACTAATATAAGTACTGTAGGTTAAGGGGGAAGTTCGAGAGAGAATTCTGCAGAGGCGACTTGAGGCTATGGAAGACCCAAGTTTTTACAAGGATTCTCAGCTTCCCGATACTAATATAAGTACTGTAGGTTAAGGGGGAAGTTCGAAGAGAGAACTCCGCAGAGGCGACTTGAGGCTATGGAAGACCCAAGTTTGCACAAGGATTCTCAGCTCCCCGATACTAATATAAGTACTGTAGGTTAAGGGGGAAGTTCGAGAGAGAACTCCGCAGAGGCGACTTGAGGCTATGGAAGACCCAAGTTTGCACAAGGATTCTCAGCTCCCCGATACTAATATAAGTACTGTAGGTTAAGGGGGAAGTTCGAGAGAGAATTCCACAGAGGCGACTTGAGGCTATGGAAGACCCAAGTTTGCACAAGGATTCTCAGCTTCCCGATACTAATATAAGTACTGTAGGTTAAGGGGGAAGTGAGAACTCCGCAAAGGCGACTTGAGGCTATGGAAGACCCAAGTTTGCACAAGGATTCTCAGCTCCCCGATACTAATATAAGTACTGTAGGTTAAGGGGGAAGTGAGAATTCCGCAGAGGCGACTTGAGGCTATGGAAGACCTAAGTTTGCACAAGGATTCTCAGCTCTCCGATATTAATATAAGAACTGTAGGTTAAGGCACAGGTTGAGGACCCGTGTGCAGTTCGAGGCTATGGAAGACCCGAGTTTGCACAAGGATTCTCAACTTGCTGACACTAATCGTGTGCTAAAATTAATGGCGACCTCGAGTGTACTTTTCGTAGCATGTACTGATTGCTAGGCAGAGAAAGTAATTGTAACGTAATAAGAATTTTGTCTCATTGACACTTTTGATGCTCCACCTTAATTGGTTTTGCAGGTTCAGCAATGGGTGTAGCAGTTTTGCTGTGCGGCCCAGCTGATCGTCTGCCGCACGCTGCCGCCTCTTCTCCTCTGCCTTCGTCGTCATCATATTATTATTATTGTGTCATTTTACACATAGGTACAGCCACACTACAACTGTCACACCTACACCGTGTATTACATACATCACACTACACAACAATTAGTTGTCAGTGTAAATGTAGCGACTTTTCGCTCAGTTTGACCTGAGTACAGGATTTTCACCGTCATCACGGAGTTTTTCCCTCATGCTTGCTTCTATTAACGTAAATAAGAGGTTTTTTTTCGCTCACTGGCGACTGCGACTTTCTCCTGTAGCAGGATAGCACACACACCACAGTGTGAATCTTGTGTGAATGACTTAGGATGTGTACATATATATATATATATATATATATATATATATATATATATATATATATATATATCCACAAATTTTTTCCCAAAAGGAAAAAATTTAATTTTGTAGGGGCATAATGTCACGAATCAATTCGCGACATTTCCCTTTTGTGAGAAGCCACGAACTATTAGTGGAAAACTCACTGTGTATCGCTCAGTTAACCGTTTCTCTCTCCATTTCGGAGTATACTTTTCAAAACATTCGTCACTTTCAAAAGTGACCGATTTAATGCACGTCACTAAGTGCTCTACTGAGCGATACAATTGTTTCTTTATCGTTCGCCTCTGCTTGCCTAAACCGTTAGCCACGCCTTCTTCCGGTGGCTTGTGCGTCCTGCCTGTATATCATTTGAATTCAGTCTAGTTGTGGCTTTGACGGAGAGAGGTCCTGTGCTCAAGAAGTGTGAGAGGTCAGCTAGCACCCAAACTCCACTAGTACAGTTAATCCAAACTCCCACCCCCCGGGTGATGCATAGCATTCATCGACTGGTATTTCCTTTTTGTATTTTGTAGTCTTAAGAGTTTAGTTAAGGTGTTTTTTCCTAGGCGTAAGTATTTAGCTTTTGTGTGAGTGAGTGAGTGCGTCTCATTAATTTGATTTGAATTGTAACGTTAAATTTATTTTTGTAATCAATTAATTTAACAGTTCTTTTTCTTGAGCTTAATGTAAAGTAAAATCTTGTTTCATTTCTCCAAATTAAGCTTATTTTCCATATAGCTCCTAGCTTGCATAAACGTTTGCCTTCATAACTGGTACTTAGACCAGTCTTGTTGTATTAACTTAAAATCTGTTGTGCCAGATAGGAGTTAAAGCATCAGCAAGAGCCTGATATTATTATTAGTATTAGTTATTTATTGTCAGGGGTGAAGTAACTTTCTCCAGAGGCTAACAGTACAGTAATTCAGCAATTGTGAGTAATTAGTCTCTGCTGTGTACTGTTGAGAAAGTTTGTAAATTCTCGTTCTTAGAGAATCGTTGCACGATTTAGCAAGACAATCATTGTCCCTGCTCTTTAATATTGTTGAATATTAATATCAATTGAATAATATTTAAGCATTTTATTTCAAAATTACCGTGTTATTATAAAAACCCCGTGACAGCAGAGAGGAGATTTACTAAGGAAGGGGCGGCGGGGAGATACGCTGGCGACAATTATGCCGGAACTAGGGCACCGCCAGGGGAGGGTGTGCCAAGAGGGCACGGGACGACTCACAGGGGCGTCTTCTCTCGTCCGGGGCCGCAGGTGGCGAAGGGCTCCGTATTCTCTGGGCTGGGTACAGGGGTGTAGCGCTCAGGACTGGGGCCAAACAGGTCCAGAAATCTCTGGCTCAAGTCTCGGCCTGAGGTGGAGGTCTTCCGAACATCGGGGTGTAGGGAGATCTCACCCGGGCATCCCGGGGAGGGCCTGGGGTAACCTAGGACTGCAGCCCCCAGAGTCAAGGGTCGCCATCAGGGAGGGACTGCAGCACCGACTTGAATCAGGGTCCGTCAGGCGGGTCTTCTCCAGGGCAAGGCTTAGGGAACAGAGACCAGGGGAGGTGGTCGGGCCTCTCCAGGGTCCTTCTGTGTCTCCTGCTTGGGAGTCCGGGCACTCGTCTCACGCTGGGGCGGCAGTACTGCTCTCACCTGTCTCTGGCCGTGGGGCCCGGCTACTGGCCGTGGCTTCCCAAGGGCACGGCTATGAGGCACCAAGGCCTGGCTACTGGTCGTGGCCTGAGTGGGGGAATCAATGTGCCTCTGGACACCTTCAGACTGGCTACCAGCTGTCTGACGAAGGTGGTAGCAGCTCCAGGCCGTCTCCTGCAGGATGGAGGGGGAGCGGCTGCAGGCAGACTCGGGGGCAGCACCTTCGGAGCGGCTATTGGCCGTGTGACAAAGGCGGGAGTGACTACAGGCCATCTCCTTATGCCGAAGGGATGAGCGGCTACAGGCTGACTCCTGCAGGAGGGGGTGTAGGGCGGCTGCAGGCCGTCCCTGGAAGAACACCTTCTGACGAAGGTGGGAGTGGCTACTGGTCGTCTCCTGATTACCCTCAGGTCGGTGAGACACAGATTCCCTTACATGGGGCAGGTGGCTACTGGCCGTCCCAAAGAGGAAGACACCTTCGGAGAGGCTACAGGCACACTCCTGTTGAAGGCGGGAGTGGCTACAGGCCAACTCCTGAGGGGCGCTGTTTGGAGCTGGATAGGCAGCTCCACCCCGATCTGATCTGGCGGTACCTCTCCCCGTAGATAGTGCTGAATTCTTGCTAGGGCGACGGTGAGGTAGCTGCGTGTCATTGGGGCACACGGCCTGGGCTGACTTGTGCTGTTGTCTCACTGCGTCCTGCGGTTCGGCTGTGGCTCCTCCATGGGGTCCTGGTGGGGGTGTCGGGGAGTTTCCAGGGGCACTATTCAGTAGCTCACGCATTTTACCTGTCGGGGAGTTTCTAGGGGCACTATGCTGTAGCTCACGCATTTTACCACCTTCCTTCTGGAAAGTCACGTCCCCTTGACTGGAGGTGATAGACAGGAGTGTCATGGGTGGCGTAGACAGGTTGGAGGTCCTGGAGAAGGGCCTGCCAGGAAACAGTGGCATGGTTTTCCTCTTGTTCCACGTCACAGGTGAGGAAGAGCATGGATGTGGTGGGGGAGGAGCGGAGGAGGTTCAGTAGGTGGCGTTGTCCTAGGAGCAGGTGGTTCCTGCCGAGGGTAGGTGCCCATACTGCCCGTCGCACTTTCATCTTGCTGAGTGTCGCTGCTGGTGTGGTATGGTGCTGTATGCTAGACACTGAGGGTAGGAGCCGCGTTTTGTGCCATGGTAATGCGGCGTAGGGTCTCTGGGGAGTATAGGTGGTGGGGATCTGTGCTTGGTGTAGCACAACAGTGTGAAGTTGTGGGGAGGTGGGTGGAGTAGGGGAATGGGTGTATCGGGCGGGTGGGCATGAGAGGCGGCCCAAGCGGGTGGTTGTGGTTTTGAGGGTGGGAGTGAGTGGGGAGGTGGGCGTGTGGGGTGGGCGGGGTTGGGTGGTTTGTGTTGTTGGGCGTGTGGGGGGCGTGGCAGGATGTGACAACATTGAAATGGGCGTCTGTAAGGGTGGTGGGTGGGAGGTAGTGGTAATCGGTTGTGGTGAAGGTGTGTGGCATGGGTGGGACATGGGGGGCTGGGCAGCGAGGGTGGGGTGGCAGGATGTGACAACATTGGAATGGGCATCTGTAAGGGTGGTGGGTGGGAGGTAGTGGTAATCGATTGTGGTAAAGGTGTGTGGCGTGGGCGGGACATGGGGGGCTGGGCAGCGAGGGTGGGGTGGCGGGAGGACGGGTTGAGGGAGAGCGGTGGGAGGCTGGTGTGGCGGGTGAGATGTCAAGTGAGGTGCGGGGGATTGTGGCGGGCGGGGAGGCTGAGGTGGTAGGGGGGGTGGAGGGGGAAGGTTAGGTGGAAATGTAGCACTCGTATGTGGAACTGGGGTGTGGCACAGGGGCAGGAGGAGGTTGGGGGTGTGGGGCTGGGGTGGCAGGGGTGGGGGTGTGGAAAGGGAGCATGTGGCGGTTTCGGAGGGTGCGTGGGGCGCTGTGATAGTCGATGACAACTTGGTAGGGGATGGGGACGTGGGTGATTGTGTGGGGTCCCGTGAAGCGGGGGGCGAGCTTGTGTGGGGTGGGGAGTTGGGCGATGACAATGGTGTCGCCAGGGTGGAAAGGGTTGGGGGCTGTGTCAGGGCTGAGGTCTAAGTTTCTCTGTAGGTGGACTAGTCGGCCCTTCAGGTGGTTCAATGGGTCTGGGGATGGAGCGGAGGTGGGTGGTTGTAGGTGTTGGTGAAGTGGCAATAGAAGGGGGGCCTCGCCGAATATCCTCTCGTAGGGGGAAACCTCGTCTTCTCGGGGGCAGGAATTTATGCCCCACTGAACAATTTTTAAGTGAGCAGGCCAATCATCGTCTTTCGTAACCTCGATGCGTGTGCGCAATTGATTCATGATAGTGTGATGGCTACGTTCGCATACTGTGTTTTCCTGTGGCCAGTAAGGAGAGGAGTGGGAGATTTTATATCCAAATATTCTGGCGAGCTCTTCCCAGACTTTTCCTGTAAACTCTGGTGCATTGTCAGAATGGATGGCCTGTGGAATGCCAAAATAAGGGAACACGTGTCGGAGAAGGGCGTCGGCGATGGCGACGGCATGAATCTCTTTGGCTGGGCAGGCTACTACAAATTTTGAATATGTGTCCACGAAGGTGATCATATACTTGTACCCTGATTTTGGAGGGAGGGGGCCCACTACATCAATTGCTAAGAGTTGCCAGGGCTTGTGGGTGGTGATGCGGTCCGAGGGTCCTGAGGTTCAGGTGATGTCTTTCCCCAGTGCAGGCGCAGCAACTTTGAATGATTTCTTTGGCGAGGGTGGAGGGGTTTGGCACCCAGTAGGTGTTGTTGAACACCTGCAGTAGTTTCTTGGTACCCAGATGGATGCCGTTATGGGCATGAAGGTGGCGCAGGGTGTCAAGCGCCATATCGGGGGCCAGGAGGATATGCCCGGATGTGGTTAGGCAGTGGTGACCCTGCCGGTATAGCTTGCTGAACAGGTGGGAGGGGATCCAGGGGGGTCGCTCCTTGCAGCGCCATTGTTGCAGGTCAGTTTCTGGTTGTACGGCGTGGATGGGGAGGCGGGAAAGGGCATCTGCATTAGTGTGGAGTTTTCTGGGCCTGAAGGAGATCTCATAATGAAATTCTTCCAGGGTCTCATGCCACCTGAAGAGTTGGGCATTATGGGAATCAGATTGGCGTAACTACTGGAGCGACTGGTGGTCTGTGATGATAGTGACCTGGGTCCTGGAAAGATAAGCCCTGAAATGCTGGAGAGCCCACACTATGCCAAGGCATTCCCGCTTGGTCGCGGCATAATTCCTCTCGGCTTGATTCAAGGTGCGGCTGGTGCAGGAGATGATATGTTCCCAACCAGCTTGCACCTGGGCTAGCACGGTGCCTATGGCAGTAAGGGAAACATCAGTGTAGAGGCGGAAGGGAAGGGAATATTCAGGAAAGGCTACGATGGGGATGGAGACGAGCTTGTCTCTGAGCTGTTGAAAGGCAGCTCGCCTCTCTTCCGTCCAGAGGAACGGTTCTCCCTTCTTGGTCAAATCGTGAAGAGGCTTTGCAATATGGACGAATCCCCTCACAAAGCGACATTACTCCTAGGAAGGTACGGATGCCGTGGACGTCCTGTGGCGGAGGTATATCCGCTATGACGCAGAGCTTGTCAGGGTCTGGGGAGAATCCTGCCTGGGAAATAATGTGTCCCAGGAATGAGACACTCCTAGCAGCCAGGACACACTTAGAGGGATGGAGTTTGAGGCCTGCCTGGCGAATCCTAGTGAAGACTCGGCGGAGGCGCTGCAGGTGGTCGGCCCAGGTCTGGCTAAAGACGATGATGTCGTTTAAGTAAGCCAGGCATATTTTCCAGGCGAGGCTGCTTAGGACAGATTCCATCAGCCTGGAGAAGGTGGCGGGGGCATTGCAGAGGCTGAATGGCAGTACATTGAATTCATAATGTTTGCCGTTGCTTGTTGAAAAGGCTGTATTGCCTCGGTCTTCTGGATGCATGGGGACCTGCCAGTATCCAGACCGGAGGTCGAGGGTGGAAAACCAAGACGCCCCGTAAAGGGAATCTAAGGAATCATCAGTTCGTGGGAGGGAGGTGACATCTTTGATGGTGACGTCATTTAGGTGGCGGTAATCGATGCAAAATCGCATTGTGCCGTCCTTCTATTTCACTAGAACGACGGGGGAGGACCAGGGGCTGGTGGAGGGGGAAATGATGCCGGCCTCCATCATTTCACGTACCTGGCGACCCTCTTCCTCCCTTTGTCAGGGATTCTTCCGTCGGGAAGGTTGTCTAATGGGTGGGCCTGTCGTGTGAATCTTGTGCGACAGGTACATGGTGTGTCCTATGTCTGCTGGTCCTGCAGCAAACAGATCCTGGAAATCCAGGAGAAGGCAGCACAGGGTGTCTGACTGCTAGGCGGAGAGATGGTCGGGGATGGGTGGCAGGGGAGCAGGGGAGTGGGAGGAGGGTGGGGCACAGGGCTCAGCTTCCTCCACCTCTCTGATGATGAGCTCTTTTGGGAGGGTCAGGGGGGAAGGGGCGAGGTTAGCGATGTGGACGGCGGTGTGATGTGGGGGGAGGAAAGTGGGAGATACGAGGCAGGGGTAGAGGGCTCCCGGCGGGAGGAGGGGGGAGAACAAGACAGAGGGACCGGAGGGCCGGTTAAGGGGCACCCAGGCCTTGTGGTGGGGGGGGAATGGTAACAGCGGCAGAGATGGTGGCAGTGAAAGAGGGAGGAGGGATGGTGAGGGGGGGCATGGGGGGAGGAGGGGGTGGAGGGAGGGGAGGAGGGGGGTATGTAAGGGGAGGAGGGAGCGAATCTTCTGGCCAGGGCTGTGGCTTACAGGTGCAAACAGCCCAGGTGGGGTTGGCTGGGGCACAGAACTGGAGCTGCCAATAGTGGCAGTCTATTGTAGCTCCGAGTTTCTGGAGTAGGTCCAGTCCTAAATACCCATCGTAGCTCCAGCAGGAGGAGTCAAAAATAATAAATTGGTGTTGGGTTGACACCAGCTGGTGGGTGTCGACCCGTAGGGCCTGTGTCTCTGCCACGGATGGGCAGGGGGCCATCCCGCACATCCACAAGGTGAGTGGCAGTTGGGCGAAGTGGCCCAAAGGTCGATTTATGGTGGGAGAAATAGTGGCTGTAAAGGCAGGATCTGGCCACTCCCGTATCGACTAACAGTCTGGCCTTCACGCCATTCAATCTCATCTTGTGGTACACTGGGGGGTGATATTTAGGGGTAATGGCCCCCACCACCGTGGGTTGGTGTGGGGGTGGGCCTAAAAATCCACCTGTCTGGGGCTTTCATCTTCCTGCTCCTGCTCCTGTTCCCCAGGATGGGGCTCCTCTATGGGTGCCAGTTCATCTTCCGGGACCTCGTCCTCCAGAAAGGACACCTTACATGAACCCGGGGCCGTGGGCCTGCAGCGGGCAGCCTTAAGCTGGTCCCGTATGTCATGTAGGGGACACCGGGAGCTGCAGGCTGTGAATTCCAATGGATTCACTAGGATCAGGTTAGGGTTTTCCCGATGGGCGGGGCGTCGGCGGAAGGGGTGTGCCCTAGGCTGGCTCGGCGCCGGGATGGGGTTGGTGTGAGGCAAGGGCAGACGTGGCATGGTCGGGGGAGCCGGGGGTTGAGTGGGAAATTTCTTCACCACATTAATTTGCTGGGGAGTAGGGCAGGCGGTCAGGAGGTGCCACATGAGCTGGACATCTCTATCCATGTCTCCAGTTGGGTCATGGATGGTAAAGTGTTGTTTGACAACACTCGGAAGCACTCTGAGAAGAGTGTTGAACGTGTGCTGATCCCGGGTTTCCTCATCCGCCTTCGGGTAGGCAGCAGTAACAAGGCATCTTGCCTTGTATCAGGGTATTATTTAAATACCCGTCGAATGAGAAGCTATCCAGTTGGGATAGAGCCACCACTTTCCCTAATGATGGGGTGATGACCTGAACAACGAACTTTGTAAAGTTCTGCCAGGTGAGCTCTGGGACGATTTTCAATGCTATGTTTGCCGCTGCTTTGCCCAATAGTGGAAGTGTGACTGCAATTATTTGCTAGTCATTATCAAAGCCAATATCCAATAAGGGTTTATTGATAACCAGACATGTGTGTATATCGTACTGGTCTGGGTCAAACTTGGGTAATTGTACATGTGGTTTTGTTGCCATTTTGCCAAATATTTCCTCACTACCTTTCTTTTACGCCCAGGTCATGAACCACCACTGGCCACCACAGTAATGCTAGGTGAAAAAGGCCCAACTCCTCGGTCCTAGAACACCTAACGTGTAGCGGGGTCCTCTTTCAAGACCGGAGCTTGGTGCAAATAAGAGAGAGATAGGACACAAAACTCCAGGCAATAACCTTTACATGTACATTGCTTCAGTCAGACACAGGACAAAACAGCAGATAGTACAACACAATATTATGTTGATAATAAAACCTTAACTAGATAGTCAGTATCTCACAGGATACTAGCTTAACCCGCGCTGTCCCGGCGACGTGCATTAATGCGGCAACATTGCAAGGTCCCTAATTTGCACAATTTTCAATTTTCTCGAGTGATTTCGCGAGTGATTTTTGGCAAGTATACACGGGACACCTTCCTCTATTCCTCTACAAGCAGGAACAATGCCTTACACCGCATAATCTCTCCTCCCCCTCTGCTCGCCATTGTCTCGGCAATTCACCTGTTACCAGTGACCTGGCCAATAAAGACATTCAGGGCCAGAGTGATTCCCCAATCGATGACAATGTGGAGGACAAAGTTTACATAGCATTAGAGGAAGAAACAGTCAGAAATGATGATCAGGTAATGTGGGAAAAAAAAGGTCATGAATGGTGATGAGTTAGTGAGTGAAACAATGCTTATAATGCCTATATTACTGTTTGAAAACCAATATACTCTTGTACTACATATAAATTCGTACCAAGTAAATAAATAATTACTGTTTATGAGTGGATAAAATAGTTACCCTCCCATAGAACTCTTTTTCTTTGGTGCCAGCCTGTTTGAAAACCCAGTCAGGTAAGGAAGTACTTGTACCTAAATCGCGTATTTTAAACCTTAGGTGAGCGATTTCTCTATGAATTTTCGATGTTTCTCACCAAAAGCGAATGTTTGAGCCAAAAAAAAAAAAGGTCCAAAAACGTCGGGATGGGGTGGGTTAACAGACACTGATGCTAACACTCTAGATTTAGCGTACAGGTTTACTTAGAACACAGGGTCGTGGTGAACGTGGGGAAGCAGAGGGTGAGTCTCACCTGGATGGGGGAGAGGGGCGACGCACTGAGGGTCTGATTATAGTTATAGTAGTATCAAGTGGGAATTGATGTTACAGATTCTGACTTGGTATTTTCTGGTAGCGAGGGGTTTTGATAATTTATTATAGTATTAGTCCAGGTTTTCACATACTCGTCGAATGCCGAGACGAGATTTACTAAGGGAGGGGGTAAGGCACTGAGAGTCTCGTTGTGTTTATGGTAATATGAGCGGGAGGGTATTATTAACACTTTCTCATCACTATTTCCTGGTAGCATGGGACATTTGGATATTTTACTAATGAGAATCTCTCGGGTTGGGCGTCTTACTGATTTCATACAAGGGCGTCACTCCGTGAGTCTGATTCACCAATACTTAGACTCTGCACTCGTTATTATTAGTCCGTCCCGTGGTATCACTTATTCCCCCCCTATCTTCTCGTGAATGCTTGACCTGTTATTCGAGGTGCACTATGTCACTATATCTCTGTTACACTAACTTGGAGCAACATCAAACTTAACATAAGTCACTTATACGGAGGGGGTGGCAAGGAGACACACTGGCGACAATTCTGCCGGAACTGGGGCACCGCCAGGGGAGGGCGTGCCAAGAGGGCACGGGACGACTCACAGGGGCGTCTTCTCTCATCCGGGGCCGCAGGTGGAGAAGGGGCCCGTATTCTCTGGGCTGGGTACAGGGGTGTGGCCCTCAGGACTAGGGCCAAACAGGTCTAGAAATCTCTGGCTCAAGTCTCGGCCGGAGGTGGAGGTCTTCCGCCATTGGGGTGTAAGGAGATCTCGCCCGGGCGTCCTGGGGAGGGCCTGGAGTACCCTAGGACTGCGGCCCCCAGAGTCAAGGGGCACTGTCAGGGAGGGACTGCAGCACCGACCTAAATCAGGGTCCATCAGGCTGGTCTTCTCCAGGGCAAGGCGTAGGGAACAGAGGGAAGGGGAGGCGGTAGGGCCTCTCCAGGATCCTTCTGCGTCTCCTGCGTCGGGAGTCCAGGCACTCGTCTCACGCTGGGGTGGTAGTACTGCTCTTTGGCCATGGGGCCCAGCTACTGGCCGTGGCTTCCCAAGGGCGTGGCTATGAGGCGCCAAGGCCCGGCTACTGGCCGTGACCTGAGTGGGGGCATCAGCGCTCCTCTGGGCACCTTCAGAGCGGCTACTGGCTGTCTGAAGAAAGGTGGGAGCAGCTCCAGGCCTTCTCCTGCAGGAGGGAGGGGGAGCGGCTGCAGGCCGACTTGGGGGCAACACCTTTGGTGTTGCTACCGGCCGTCTGACGAAGGTGGGAGCAACTACAGGCCATCTCCTTCTGCCAGGGGGAGGAGCGGCTACAGGCCGACTCAAGCAGGAGGGGGTGTAGGGCGGCTGCAAGCCATCCCTGGAAGAACACCTTCTGACGAAGGTGCGAGCGGCTACTGGCCATCTCCTGATTACCCTCAGGTCGGTGAGACACCGATTCCCTTACGAGGGGTGGGTGGCTACCTGCCGTCCTAAAGAGGAAGACACCTTCAGAAAGGCTAAAGGCACACTCATGTTCAAGGCAGGAGTGGCTACAGGCCAACTCCTGAGGGGCGCTGTTTGGCGATCTGATCCGGTGGTACCTCTCCCCGAAGGTAGTGTTGAATTTCTGCTAGGGCGACGGTGAGGCAGCTGTGTGTCATAGGGGCGCACGGTCCGGGCTGACTTGTGCCGTTGTCGCACTGCATCCTGCGGTTCGGCTGCAGCTCCTCCCTGGGGTCCTGGTGGGGGTGTCGAGGAGTTTCCGGGGTACTATGCTGTAGCTCACGCATTTTACCTGTTAGGGAGTTTCTGGGGGCACTATGCTGTAGCTTACGCTTTTTCCTAAGAATTATAAAGGTGTTTATATATATCTATCTATATATATATATATATATATATATATATATCTATATATATATATATATATATATATATATATATATATATGTACAGTATATAGGTTACATTTTACAATGTATCATCATAATGGCATTTACCTTATTTTCCCCGAACATGGGAAGGAAGAGAATCAAGGTACTTTAAAAATTTTACTTGGTTGTGTTTTGATTTGACTCGAGAATTCAAAATTTCAAATGTGTCTAGACTATCTTACAAACTTTGAATAACCCCGTTTTTAAATTAATCCACACAAATAACTACATCTACTCGTATTTTATTTTGGCAATATACTCGTGTTTTATTTTGGCAATAATTTCTTCAGTGATTGTAACCCTTATTGCTAATAATGGCTGCACTCAGACAACCAGTCAGCTGCAAGGTTACCTTTTAGCCTCGGTAAGTTGATTGTTGGGACTGCAGTGTCCTCAAGTTTCTTTAGATTGGCAGGAACTGGTAGATTCAAGAGTTCATAGTGAAGGTGTCTCTTGGAAGCAGCAGGCTCAAAATGTAGACTGCAGACGCGTGCATTGCTGGCATTAATATTATCTCTGCCAGAAAGATAAATCCACCCTTTTTTCAATTCCTCATCCTTTGGGAAACGATATAAATGTATATCTCCATTTTCCTTATTTTTACGCTGCGAGGATGTGCACCTGTAAACTACACAGCACACCATTAGCCTAGCTTGGAGGAGCTGGGGATCTTCACCCAAGGGGAAACTAAGTCCAACTGATCGCCTTAACCCTACTGGATTGACGGGATCAGGTGCCATGTGACTTCATGCACGGAGTGGTACGATTTTTAAACAGAAATGATCAGACCTTGTATCTCACTCGATCATGGGCCAGAGTAGGTGCCTGGCGGAGCTGAGTGCTGTACGACAACATGGGTTACAATAAGAACCGTCCCAGGGCACTTAAAGCTAAAAGAAGAGCGTTGCGTGGAATGCGATTTGGTAACAATGTTTGCCTGACGGTCACTGCCCGCTCGTGTCGACGGGACTTTACAAGAATCAGTGTGAAGTTCAAAAGGTTTGGTTTGATCAGCTTTAAAAAGGAAGGGGTATGAAGTCAGTAAGCTCTTAAGCGTTACAACAGCCATTTCGCGCTCGTCACTCTAATGGAAAGGAATATCTTTTCACTTGAGAACTATGATAGGACTAGCAATAGAAGCTAAGTTAAGGATATGTGTACAATAACCATTCCAATGAATCGACAGAGTTGTTTTAGGTTGCTATGATTAGGCATTTCCTTACTGCTTCCACATTCTTTGGGTCAGGCTTTATTCCTTGAGCTGATGCTTTATGACCTACAAATTTAAAATGTCTGACTCCAAATGCATATTTTCTTAGAATAAATTTGACACCCTTCTCACTTAAGCATATGAAAGTGTTGCTAAGCCTTTCTAACATCTGTTCAAATGAGTCAGACCACAATACAATACCATGTAAGTAATTCCTGCACCAACCCTGTTTATGTAAGGGTGCTAACACTTCTTGAATTATACGAGTGAAAATAGCAGGACTGTCAGAAAGACCAAATGATAATCAACAAAACCAGTACAAGGTAAGGCCATCAGTAAAGGTTGTGAGGTCAAGAGACTTGGGATCTAATTCAACTTGGTAGTAAGAATCACGCAGGTCTAAGCTACAATAAAACTGTTAACCTGCACTGGATTCAACTAACTCCTCAAGACGAGGCAGTGATTGTATGTCCATTTTTAGGTTCTGATTTAATCCAAGATAGTCAATACACATGTGACGAGAGCCATCAGGTTGCTTTACAACGACTATGGGGACAAGATATGCGGCTGTACTTCCCTCGATAATAGCTTTCTCTAACATACTACTGATCATTAGCAATTTCTACTTTGGCCTTCTCGGGGTGACGATGCAGAAGCATATGGACAGGAGTCGAGTCATAAATTTCTATACTTGCTTCGCCCACTTTCATCTCACCTAATTCACTCTGATCCACAAGAAACAGCTCATTATGACAGGTGACAGAGTCAGTCAATTTGTCCCTTTGACTGATCTAGAAAGGACTTAAATGCTCTTTTGCTATCACTAACATTTACCGCTTCATCCATATGGAGAAGCAGTGAATTTGCAATGGCACCAACAGATTGGAAGGTGGATCACTAGAAAGAGAAGCTTTGGGCTAATGTTCTTCTATGGTAAAGTTGTCAAGAGGAGTGACAGTAGCTAAGATATGACCAGGTAAACATTACTGGCTTCTTCCAAGTGTAAAAAATAGGCTAAATCACAGAACAGTTTTCATCTACAGTGACACAGTATGATTTTGCAATTTAGACTCTCTGAAACCAGTGAGCTAAGTTAGGAAAAGTATCTATTTACATAACATTACCAGGTGTTATACCTTTGAGAGAAATAGGAACAGGGTATAAATGTTCACCTGGGATCTTAGTTGTTTTGCCTACTTGTACTTCTAATACATGGCTATTATCATGAGACACATTCTTTAACCTCCAGTGGACCTTATTTAAAGAACATCCATTAACAGTTGTGACTGGGTAACGATGACCAGCCCATTATAACTCTTGGAATTACCAATCAGATCAGCTCCCATCAACATATCAGTTGATAAATATCTGTCAGGTACTCTAATAAAGCGATGAATTACTCTGGGGTGAGAGGTAATGCTTACAGGCAACAACCTGCCCAAGAATCTCAATAGGATGATTGGTGTCACTTGTAAGTGATCTACTGCATATAGATATGTTAGCTCGAGTCAGTTTCCATGCAGTTTCAGTAGTCAATATAGCAACGGAATCAGTGTCCATAAAGTTTTAAAATTGTGATGCTTACAAACTAGAATAATAATAGGAATAATAATCTCATTCTTAATAGTACTAACCTCTTGCACTTTCAGTGTGGTATAAGTGACTGGAGATCAGGGGTTTAGTCATGTCTACCTTTTAATGTTGGGTGATGGGGGTGGGGGAACAGTAACACGAGATGGGGGAGGTACACCCATCGAAAGTTCGCTGACAGTCCCTGCCAGGCATATGTTTCCAAACACAGCCCACAGAAAGCGCTGTGCTCGTCAACCAGAGTAAGGGAGGAGGAGGCAGAGAGGGAGAGGGGGAGGGAAGCAAAGAGACGGGAGGGGGAGGGAGGCAACAAGACATGGGAGGGAGCCTATGGCGATGCTAAATGGCAAATATGGGGTGTTTATTCTTATTCTTATTCATATTATTCTTATTATTTTATTATTATTATTATTATTATTATTTTTATTAAAATTATTATTTATGACATAAGTTTAAGAAAGAATTATGTAATCCAACGTCAGCCCTTAGAAAACTGCTGACATCTTTTGTATTTTTTCTGAATAATTCCAGATGATTTTTATTTTGTGACGGAAGCTCTAGTGATGTCCAAAGGCTAAAGGTTTGATAATGTCTAGCAGCCCATACACAACGGCTTGACTTTGATCCAGACGATGAAAGAGGCTACAAGAAAATACCCATCGTCTAAGGGTTAAGGAAGTAAGAAATTAATTTAATCGTTATGTGAGGGTAGACTGCGGGGTAGAAGGACGTAAAGTAAAAGTCAAGAAGGGGAAGAGAGAGAGAGAGAGAGAGAGAGAGAGAGAGATGGCACAAGAGGTTCTCCCAGTGGTGAGACAAGCCCTGGTAACTGACGTAGCCCATCCTAGGACAAACGCTATGTAATGTTCCTGCCAAAAATGACAAACCCGTTGATTAACTACAGGGAAGAAATCTTAGCAAGCTGCCATTGCTGAAGTGGAAAAGATCCCAAGGCAGCAAGGGGACCAGCCATTGCTGCACTGGCCGGAAAATCAGCACACTCATTCCCTGCCACTCCAACATGGGCTGGAACCTAACAATATTCCATACAATGTCCCGGCGTTTCAGTAGGAAAAGCCACTTCAGATTAGATATAACCAATGGGCGGGATGAATTAAAAGACCCCAGTCCAGAAAATGCACTTCCGGAGTCACTATAAACCATAAAGCAGGTTGGGGGAGAGTAAAGATGTTTTGCAGAGCAACTAAAATCGCAGTCAGTTCTGCCATAAAGGCAAAAGCAATACCAGGAAAACTGCCACCCCAACAGAGAGAAGGAGAGACGACTCCAAAGCCCACACCAACATCAGTCTTTGAATCGTCTGCATAGACAGGTATGGAGCCATCATGGGTAGGTGCATGTTCTAAAAATAGAGTGACAACTGTGAGGAAAAGGATTCCTTCCTTCCTGAAATAGACTCACATAAGTTACCACAGAGAAAGCCAGTGGCCTGCCCTTGGGACTCTTTGGGAAAAACCAACAGGAAAGGGTCAGATCAATCAGACATAACAGACTGAACCCTGTGGCCAAATCTTTGGCAAGCTTGGACGAGTGGCATAAAGAGAAGACCTAGACACCTGGGAGGCCTTCTCACAAGATACTGAGTCTGAGAGACGATGAAGGCACCAACACCTCACTAGCAATGACAGGCAGTGCAAGCTCAAAGGAGTGCATCAGCATCCACCAGCAAGCTGGAAATCGGGGACGATTTGAACGCCCCAGTCGCCAGACGAATACTGGCATGATGCACTAAATCTAGTACACTAAGACGGGCGTCTGTTGCAGAAGAGTAGACCTCAGGGCCATAATCAAGTTTAGAAAAAATAAGAGATCTGTGCAAAAGAAGGAGGGTCTAGAGGTCAGCACCCCAAGAGGTATGTGCAAGAAGTGCAAGAACCCTCAAAAGACCCATCGCCCCAATACATGATGCCTTAATGTAATGAAAGTGTAGAACCCAAGTCAGCCTCCTGTCAAAAATAAGCCCTAGAAACCGTGTCTTCTCTATACAAGAAAGTCTATGACCATATAAATATAGAGCGGGGTCCAGGTGAATCCCACGAACACAACAAAAATGCCTTGCCACAGTCTTAGTTGATAAAAAGTAAAAAACACAGGTTTCAGCCTAATAGGAAATCCTATGAAGGGCCAGGGCAACCTTCTTTCAGCCATAGACTGGGCTGGAGACATTCTAGTTGCAGTGACTGGAATGGAAAGGTCATCAACATATAAGAAGCCATGGACACCATTAGGGAGCACATCCACCACACTGTTAATGGCCACAGCAAAGAGTATAATGGTGAGGATGCTCCCCTGTGGGACTCTATCCTCAAGCGTACGGGCTTCAGAAAGCTCTCCCCCAACCAGAACCCTTAAAAAGTAGATATATAAAAGCTGTTGAATAAAAGCAGGTAGCCCACCACAGAGACCAAAATTATGGTGAGACTGTAAAATGCAGTGATGCTAGGCAGTGTCATATGCCTTCTCCATACCAAAGAATATAGTGACCTGGTGCTGGTTGGTAGCAAATGCCTCACAGACAGAAGACTCAGGAGAAAAGAGGGCATCAGAGGTTGACTGCAATTTACAGAAACCGTAATGGGCTGGAGACAAGTAATTACTTCTCTCCAAATACCACATGAGCTGACCATTCACCATCTCCAACACCTTGCAAATGCAAGATGTTAGAGGGAAGGGATGAAAATTTGTCAACTGCAGATGATCCCTTCTGGGTTTGGCTATGGGGATAACCACACTAACACACCCAAGAAACCGGAAACTCACTAGTACACCAAATTCTATTATACAATGCCAGCAAAATGGATAGGGACTCGTCAGACATATGTCACAAAAAGGCATATGGAACGTCATCTAAGCATGGATACGAATCATGACACTGTGACAAAGCCGTCCGAAGCTCAGAAACATAACGGGGGACATTGTAAGACCCTCCCCGATGAGATGTGAAGGTGTGACCACGAGATTACAAAAGCTGATGGTGGCATGCTGAAGACAATTCAGTGTCCTTTATAGACACACCAGCAAAACGCTTGACAAACACCTCAGCAACAGGAAAGGGATCAGTCACAGTCCCACCTGCATCAGATAATACAGGAGGGGAAGGGACAGGAAAAACTCCAGAAATTTTCTGATCCGGTTCCACACTTCGGTGAAAGAAGTCCTTAAGTGAATGGAGGAAAGATACTCCCACCATGAGCATGTCTGACCTCCCTCAATATGCGACGAGCATGAGCACACACCTGCCAAACAGCCTCCAAATACTGAGTGTCCCACGATGGCGACGAAGCCAAAAGTAGGTGAATAATTTGGCCATCACTGCAGAGGTGCATTCAGTGGTCCGCAAGGGAACTGGACGTTTAGGAAATCAACCAGAATCATTGGCAATAGACAAAAGAGCTGCTGCGTGCATTACATCAGTTACAAACACCACCGCCTCATCAGTACTACCAAAATCGTCCATATTGTAGTCAGTGAAGCATAACTCCCTGAAAAGTGGCCAGTTCACCTTATCCAGGCACCAGCAAGGAAGACGACAGTGTTACATACACTCGGCAGAAGTCAAAATATTAGGGAAGTGGTCATTGTCATGCAAACCTGGCTACACACCCCAATTAAAATCTAAAATGGTAGTGACTGAGAACAGAGACAAATGAATGGCCATGTAAACACCAGTCTAACTGTGAAAGTACATCATCTCATCTGAATTCAGCACCCCCATTTCATTATACTCCACCAAAGAAGCCAGCATAGCACCTCTAGGGTTGGTCATACTGTCACCTCCCAGTGGGTGGCAACCATTCAGATCATCTGGTAAAAGAAAGAGGGATGGAAGGTCACGAACAAGGCGAACAAGATCTACCCTCTAAACAGAAGCATTGGGAGAGGGATAAGGACTACACACTATATATCAACGACAAAGGAAAATTTGAAGAACAACGTCCTGCACAGGAGTGGTACTGTAAGACTCAGCTTAGTGAATGGGGTATCATAACGGAGGAAGATAGCAGTACCCCCATTGTGTCCTTAGCCTGGAAAAGAATCAGAATAAAACTAATAGTAACCAGGAGTACCAGAAGGAGCAGATTCACCAACAATGGTCTCCTGGATGCACATGCACACTGGCGAATATTGGGCAGCAAACTAACGCTATTCCTCCCAACTAGCACTCAATCCCTGACAATTCCACTGAATGGTAATACTCACAGTGGAGGTAGAATCAGGATAAGGGGCGAGACAACTCTGCCCCTGGTAAGCGAACAGCTTTAGGTTGATGCTTAGAAAGGCCCTAAGAATAGGACTGCCTGGCACCGTTATGCTGCACAATGTGCTGACTGTCTGATGGCGACCTGAAGGAAAAAGAAGTTGACTTGACATTGTTTTTTTTCTGTGATGGTGCAAGAGATGTCTTGGCAGGAGTCCTGCTAGCTGCCTTAGCAGGAACAGAGCAGGCAGTGCCACCACAAGGAGTACGAGCGGTAGCACACCCCACAGTTCTAGGATCCTGAGAGGGCAAGGTCACATACAGCTGAGCAGGTACATCAATGATCCAGGCATCACCATTGTCTGGTAGGGGCCGGACCATCAGCGAAGTACCATCCTCAGCCTGCACTCGATTGGACCCCTGAGAATCCCGAGCAGAACGATTAGGGGGCTCAACAGCAGAAACCTTTGGTTTTAGGGCTTCAGTCTCTGAGTATTCTGAGGAGCCACGGCGTTTGCTTGCCATGCACAGGAGGGACGTCGTTTTTTTTTTTTTTCAGATGTGTCAGGAAAAGGACAAACATCGACATGGATGTCTGCCACCACCAAGGAAGGGTGTCAACCCTCCGTCATTGATGCAGAGGCAGAAGCATTAGTTGAATAAGACGGGTTACCACTCGCCTCACAAGTGACAGGAGCCTCAGCAATATCAGCCTGCAAAATCACAGGGGAGGAGAGCAGTAGATGGCACAGACTGAGGCAGAATCTGAAACATAGGATGCCGTACAGAAGCACCAGAGAGGACAGAGGCATAAGTAACTCCTGGCTGGAAAAATCGAGTCTGGGCTCTCCTTGCCTCAGGAAAGAAAATCTTCTCACGGGTACGAATGGGCAAAATCTTCTTCACAAAGCCATAGTGAGGACAGTATCGGGAGGAGGCAGCGTGGGCACCATCGCAGTTATAGCAATTAATAGGCCCCTGACAGTCACCAGCATGGGAGGAGCAACCACTAGAAACATGTACACCTGGAAGACTGGCTTGCAGCAACTGACAAAAGTGGCTAACATGCCCATACCCTTGAGAGTTAAAACATCTCTTTGGAGTCAGAACATAGGGTTTCATAGGAAGAGACAGCCAAGCGAGTTTCACAGAAACAGGTAACGTTGATTTATCAAATGTCAAGAACAAGGTCAGAATCGAGGTCAAAATTCCATCTATTATCTTTTGAAGGCACTCAACCTTCACCACATCAGACAACTGCAATTACTCCAACAGCTGTGCCTATGGGTATCGGAGGAGGAGGTCATGGCAAAAAATTACACCCTGACATTGGTTAAAACTGGCATGAGGAGTGCATGAAACGTCTGCACCAGAAACAGTGGTCAGAGCTAGTAATTGGAAGCTCTCTTCTGGGGAGGACACATCAGCAAGAATGCTTCCATTCCTCTGGGAAGAGATTTTAGGTTCTCCTCCACAAGCTGACACTACGGCATGGTGCAACTGAAATATATCAGTATGTAGCACTGACCCATCCACGGCAGATTTCAGTACTAAATATTTTGTTTAAGATGCAGGGACCGCCTCCTCTGTGCCCAACCCCAGAGCTCCATCAACCTGTCGTGAACACTTCGCAGTCCCAGCTGAATGCTGGGGCAGAGGAGGATATTCCCTAGGGGCCTAGCAAGGCTGAATAGTGGCAATTAGGGATCGTGATTCAGAGAGGCCAGGGACAGATCCAGAGTTGTCAACAAAAACATTTTGTAACTGGGCCTTGTACAAAAACAACAAAACTTCATTTCCCCTACCCTTCCAGCCACCACAGAGCCCAACAAGAGGAGGTCATATGTCAGGGATAACATCGCTGGCAACCCCAGAGGTAGTGAGGGATTATATGCAGGTAAGAACTGGGGGACCTGGACAAGAGTGATTCTGGGACAATAGGAGCCACCAGGCCCCCTCAGTGCCCACTTGACCCTTGCCAACAAGTGACCAGCTGATTGACCTGGTGGGGCCCAACCAGGCCTCCCGTCTAGCATTGCTAGCTGCAGGGCATATTGTGCAGCATTGCTGCTCCCGTTTCCCAGCATTACGTGACGCCATGCACGGCAAACACGTGAGGAGGCAATAATTCCACCCAAGATGGCAAATGGGCAGGAACGAGCAACATCACCAGCAGGCTTCCTCTAGCAGTGATATTGGGGGGGGGGGGATGCTTGGTCCACGAGGCCAACAAATACTGAACCTTACAACGGTAGGCAAGCCTCTTGAGTAGGTGGCACTGCCAGCCACACCTCAAACCATGTCACCAGGTCAGTGGGGAGAATGTAGTAGGGTAAGACAGTTTCGACAGTTCTCTCATAATGCAGAACCTCAACTCTATCCATTCTTGACAATGCTACTGTCTTTTGCTTTGTGTTGTCAGTACCTGCTGCCTCAATTTGTCGTATGAAATGTCTAATGTTTGCTTTAATGTATAGGTCATACAAATCGGCTATGCGCAGCACTTCAACATCTTTAGATTCCAGAATGGGTTTGGCCTCTGAAGTCTGTTTAGGTTGTGAGAAATTATAAATGGAATTGTGGACTGATTGGCAATGGACAGATTGAATAGCTCAGGGGAGGGGGCTCTAATGTTATCTCCCTGCTGAATGATCACGGCATCAACTGTTTGGCTAAGTTTTTGTATCTCCTTTACAGCCAAGAGTTGAGCTGCCTCCTGAAAATCCATTGTGATGGACATGGAATCAGAATAAGTTATATAATCACTACTATTATCCTCAATATTTATAAGTAGAGTCTAGCTGCTCACTCGTCTTCAATGCCAAGATACAGGAACAATATATTTAATATGAGGATACTTCAGTTTCATTATCATCTAAACAAAATAAGTGATTACATTACTTTGAATAAAACTTATGGTATACGGTATTCTTATAGTGAAGGAGAAACAAGTGACACTATCAGTGGATAATGTTGCTGAACAAAATAATTCCATCCCACCACTTGCTATCAGCGTGGCGCTGGCAATCCCTGACTCCCAGTTCCCGGCTGCAACTCAGTAGGTTACCCTAGGGAGCCGGATCTCAAGCCGTGTGGCAGCGCAGTTGAGATTCCATCAAAACAGGTGATCAACTGACTCTTTTCAGAGATCGGTGTGGTAGCAGGTCAATTGCGGCCTGAAAGCCAGTCATTCACCTCCGCGTCACGTGAAATCTGCTCAAGGCCACATGATTAGGCACCATAGACCTATGATATAACATAAACTTATTGCGTATCAATACATAGCACACTGAAGAGGAAGCCAGAAGTGGAGTCAAGTGCATCAATACTATGGATAAGGAGATATATTACAAACAAAGGAAATTAGTATAGATTAATACAAAATATATCCACTAATGCAATTGCCTTAACCTAGTCACAATATTCATAACTCCTGAAAACCATCTTGAAACTTGCAAAGTACTCTTGAACGGCCACAGAAGACTCTTCTTACTTGAACAATTAGGCTAAACATGACCTCATACCCTTTCCTCGGGTAAACTGGGACCTTCTCAGACAAACTGGGACCTTCCCAGGTGAACTGGGACATCCTCAGGTAGACTGGGAACTTCTTGGGTAAAGTGGGACCTTCCCGGGTAAAGTGGGAATTTCTTGGGTAAACTGAAATTGCTTGGGCAAACTGGAATTTCTCGGGTAAACTGGAACCTTTCCGGGTAAACTGGAAGTTTCTCGGGTAAACTGGAACCCCAACTGCAAGAAACTATAATAATCTCCCATCTCTTACAGGGCATATCAACAAGGTACATAACAGAGAATAAAAATGGGTTGTGACAACAAAAAATTAATACTGTACTGTACTAAACAGCTTCAGTGTAAATTAATACACACTTTAGAAAGTGTGACTGCACTTACAGCAACTTCAAGAACTGGTAATTTGACATAGTTCTTGACGCAGCCTTTAGAGCAAGAAATACAGTAACACATAACACTCACAATAGTGACTTAACACTAACTCGCTATAACCATAATCGGGGGAAATACAGGCAGGAAGAGGGAAGAGTTACCTATGAAACACATAGTATCATCTCATTACCTCCATTTCTCACAACAAGCGACGTCATGACAATTCAGGGTCTCGCAAAACAGGTATGCAGTAGATACCCTAAAGCAACACTAATTAACGGGATCACAGAACAACGTTTTAGCAAACAGAATCCAACTCTGCAACATATTCTGAGCCTAAACTAATTCGAGCCAACACAGCCCAGAACATGGCTTCGTGCATCGTATTCTTAAAAAAAAATATATAATAATAAAAAAAAATAAGACAAAGTACAGATCTGGAGAAGTGGAAATTGAGGATAAGGGGAAGAGAGAAGGGGATCACAAAAAGGATCAGAAAGTGACATAGGCTGTTTGGTAAATATTACGCTACTTAAACACATTTTTTTTTTATATTAATACTAATATAAGCTCGGGTACTTAACCACTGTACTCATTTGGTTGCCAGAGTGACAATAAAGAGGATCGGATTTTAGGGCCATTAACTAAGTCATACCAAACTTGGTGGGAAATTCAAAAATAAAATGAGGTAAAAAAATCCAGGCACTACACTGGCAGGAGAGAAAACAAGACTGGGGGACCCCGTCTGGCCCTCAGGCTTTATCAAGCTTCATCTTCTTCACTTCCTGATACACCTATGCGAGCGAGATGGGCTCGTCCAGGAGATGGAGAGTGACATTTGTTCTCGCATCATCCTCACTACGATCAGCCACGTCTAGGGGACTCAGGGCAGCCTAAAAAAAAAAAAAAAAAAAAAAAAAACTGAATTCCTCGTCACTGGGGCTCGAACCATCACCATGCATATCAACACTAAAGTCACCCTTCCAGTTAATGCCCTCCATACCGTGGCATCATCTGCATCATCTAATAGCCCCTCTCATCTATCCAGACTGACACCACCCTGCTCCACTTCCTGCTCACTTATGCAAATATTGCTCTTTGCACACTCATATAAGGCATCTGTGATATTACATACGAAATTATCAATATATAAGTTTCCATCAGCTGGATCCATTTGTGCTAGTTCGAAACATTTCCTTATCAGTTCTGTTAACTAGAAATGGTTTCCTAACCAGTCTTGTCTTGACAGCATTACCATGGAGAGCATAATGATCTCACAGCAAAGCAGTCCTGGTCGTCATCTGAATCAACGCCTGTCTTGGCAACAGTTACCGTGATGGGGGCGTGATCAGAGAGGAAATCACCTTGCTGTAACATAGAGAAGTCATTCATATATTTCATCAGCACCGGAGATGCGACACATGTACTGTATTCATCTGAGACCCATGTGTCACGTGTCCAGTATGTTTGATTAACAGGGAAATGTTTTTTACGAGACCTGAGATTGTTAAACACAAGCAGAGTGTCATCATAATATATATGGAAGGCAATAATTCGGCATTTTCATTAGGCATATTTACATCAGGAATTTTCGGGTGCAAGAATTCAGTGGGATTAAGTAATTCATTGATAATAATTTTCTCACATTCTTACCAAATATTGTATTCATATGGCTAATTATTATACATCATTATGCATATATCTAACCTTCAGTTTTTCCTAAGCTGATGCAAATGAAAAGTGGGAATAGTACTGTGAATCACATGATGGAATGTAACAGAATCCAAACAGCACTCTCGGTATATAACGAAACTGCATCCACACTTGATCTTCTGTGTCTGTGTCATATCATGCTTTAAATGAGACAACCAGTTCTTAACACAAACCACCGTCTCTCCTCGCTTTCCAGAGCCAACCATCTCTCTTCTGTACGTTGCGTATTTGGGGAATGACACGGGTAGGGACGTCTTAACCTCATTAATGCATATTCCATCATAATCCAGAAAAAACTGCTGTACATTTGGCTTTTTCACTTTTATTCATTCATTATTAATATTCCACGATATTGTTTTCAAGTTACTCATTTGCTGTGGTGGATTTAAAATATTGAGGGTTCCGCAATCAATGACGACCTCGTCCCTGTACAGTTTATGCTCTAGAGTATTAAGACAAATGACGCACTTAGCATTCTCTTGGCGAGCCTTCTCCGTTGACACAGCATCCCGCAGCCGACGCCATTCCCTCCTGACACTTGGATGGATATCTTTCTTTATATGTATCTTACTATAATTGTTGCTGGAGTTTTTCAGATGATTAGCGTTGTCCAGTATACTGGTGCGTTGATTTTTCTCCACCAGCGTGAACAGGATAGGGCGGCGTCTGGACGTCCCACTGTCACCGGCTCGCACGTTGTCTCCTAGCCGTTGGTGCATGCCAACTATGCCAACCATGCCAGTATTTTACTAAATTTTGCTTAATTTCTCATGATCAGTTACAGCACCGTCCGGTGCCTCATGTTCATGTGGCACGCCCAGGATGACGATGTTGGCCTCACGCTGCCTACAGTCCAACACCAAAAATTCTTGCTGCTTCAAAATAGTTTCCACTTGTTTATCTACGCAACACTTTAGCTCAGCGAGGTTCTTGTTTAACAGATTGTTATGGGGCCCAATGATATCTTATAACTTCTTCATTTCATTCATAACATCATCAAGCCTTACTGATCCTTGCAAGCTCTCCCTCCTCTTCGTTAGATGCTAATATATTGTCTCCTAAGTAGCCTTTGTTGCAATTGTCAGACTGGTGATGCTGCAACTTCCGCAGCCGAAACAGTTGTTTGGTAGGCATGCATACGGCGACTCTATGGGAGCTGAACCTCCTGATGACCCAGGAACAGTCGGGTGTTGGCACAGGCTTGTTCGCGTCTGCGCATGCGCAAAACTTGGGGATGGGGTCGAGGGAACGGTTTAACCCTATTCGGTGCAACCCTTGGCGATTTCCCACACTTACGACCCTAGTATCGAGAAAAGAATCTTGAGTAATATTATTGGTTTGACGAAGTGAAAGGAACGCATTCGGACACGTCGGCGCCGTTGCAACGCAAGCGCCGCCAAACATATCGTACCGCACCCGCGCGCACTGAAACACACACACACACACACACACACACACACGTTTAACTATTATCAAATTTAAAATTAATGTAAATATCAAATGATAAAATATTTTACCATTCACCAACGCTTATCATGTTTGCCATATATCATAGCCGTAGGCTATATTTTCAGTCTGAGGGCTGCAGTATCAATAAACCGTTTACTGTTGTCTCTCACACACACACCGTCCATAACATGGAAGTTGATAGCTTACACATCTTCCTCATCATCATCACCACCTTCCTCCCTCACACTCACCACCTCCCATCTTCCTCACCACCACCTTCCCTCCCTACATCACCCTCACACTCACCACTATATTCCCTTCTACCATACTCTCCGTCTCACTACCACCGCTTTTTCTCACCACCATCTCTCTCTCTCACTCGCCACCGCTAATACTCTCTTCCTCACCTTCATAACTCCTAAACCCACTTTCAGTGGATTTACTACTAGGTAGACTAGTTGATGGGAGGTAGCTATTAGTCAAGGAAATCTAATAATGTAAGCATGTAAATAATACCTGGTTATACATGCGAGTATTTTTTATGCAAGAAAGAAGGAACCAAAGGGCAAGACCTGCAAATTGCTCCCTCCAAGAAAAAAACGACAGCAGAGCCAAATTCAAGATCAGTTCATTTCGAGATGCCTGGAGACCGTAGGCAGTAAAAAAAAAAAAAGAGATGGAGACAATTCCAGAGTTGACCTGTTGCATACATGAATGACTGGAGCAACGGTTAACTCTTGCATTAAAGAGTTGGACAGAAAAGGGCTGAGTTTGTTGCTAAGACGGGTGCTGCGTGCCTGCTGTGGTGGTGGAGGGATGCAAGCAGACAGTTCAGAGGAGCAGTGACCATTGAAGTGGCGATAGAAAAGAGACTGATGCAACAGTGCCGCGAAGAGACAGAGGTTGAAGGGAGCCAGTAAGAGGAAAGTTAATGAGACGAAAAGTCTCCGACTCTATCCTGTTGAGAAGAACTGTGTGGGAAGCCTCCCCACACATGACAGCTGTGCTCTACACAGGAGCGAATAAAACCCGTGTATAAAGTCAACAACTGTGCAGGGCCGTGGGTTAGGGCTTCCTGACTAAAACCTCCTAAGTGAAGAGTCCAGTCCTGCTGTGGACTAAAAATGGAAAGTTCATAATGATGATGATGAGAATACTACCATATATTTCTTTCTAATGACTGAATATAATATTTAGCTACGCGAGTTTCAGCCACACTCAAAAAGTGTGTAACCTGGATACGGGACGAGGACCCAACTCGCCATGTATCCCACCAACCACTTTCCCCAACCTCCTCCCTTTAGAAAGTAGTTATTTATTTTTCAAATGTCATTACAACTATATAATAATGAATTTATAGAAGTAAAAGATTATTCTTATTAATTTTACACGTGTGGGGTGAGGACTGAGTTGGTGCGTGAGGACTGTGTTGGTGTGTGAGGACTGTGGTGGTGTGTGAGGATTGTGTTGATGAGTGAGGACAGTGGTGGTGTGAGGACTGGTGGTGTGTTAGGACTGTGTTGGTGTGTGACGATTGCGTTGGTGTGTGAGGACTGGGTTGGTGAGTGAGGACTGTGGTGGTGTGTGAGGACTGTAGTGGTGTGTGAGGACTGTGCTCGTGTGTGAGGTCTGTGGTGGTTTGTGAGGATTGTGTTGGTGTGTGAAATATAATCTATTCGTGAGAACAAAACAGACTCGATCTTCTCATGGACCCACTTCACGTATAACTAAGGAGTGAGAAACAGGTAGACCTTTATCATACAAATGGATGGCGAGTGAGAAAGGGCCGGGGAGTACAGGAGGTAGATAAGGCAGAAGGCGGTAGATGTACGGGAGATAAATGCTTGAAAAGGCATACATATTGCATAATAAATGCAAAATTCCACATCAACAGCCTTGTGCCTTACCTACCTCCTATTCTGCCTGCCCCTCTGTTGTATAATAAAGGTCTACCTGCTTCTCACTCCTTACAGCTGAAGGAGGTCCTTGAGAAGGCTGAATCTGTTGTCACCAATATATTATATAGGTATTTCTAAATCTGAGTACTGCAAATTAAAATTGAAGGGCACAGAGAAATATTTAGTTATAACCAATTATTCAAAGGGCACGGTAGCTCTATCTGCTCATGCTACGCCCCAAGGAGTATTCAGAGCAATGCAATAACAAAAATTCAATTATGAATAGTTATACCCAAAACATCATCAGTATACAGTATAAATCAATGGTTATTCAGTGGGGCAGTCAATCCCAAAAATACCGACAAATTAGTCAGTAGACTGTCCTTCTGATGTCAGTTTATTAGTAATTTCCCACTGGTCCATCACTAGCCTATCACTGAGACCTTTGTCGGTCAGCCAGTCAGTCTCTCCAGAAGTCAGTCCCTTGATCCTCTGTTAGTAGTCACCACGAGAAAATGCAGCTGCCAGCCAAAGCTCCGTACATGCGGGATCACCATTAAATTCTTACGAGTAGACTGTTAACCAGGAAACGTGCCAGTCTTTGGATTACTGAATCGCTTAGAGCAGCCTGTAGCTTCCTGGTTAAACCCTATATCTCTTGTAACCGGAGAACAAGCTGTTCCCTGGGTAATGCACAGGCACAGTGTGGATATGAGGGGTTAGGTCCAGAGCCTTGCCTGGCGCTTTCAAGGGAGACAGCAGTCAATCAGGCCCCAGCTCCTTCTCTACACTGCAAGACCATGCTTCATTTCAGCTGATCCACCCCCTGTTGCATCGACCCCTGGTAAGTTAAAAAGATCCCGGGTGCCAATTAACTAACAGGGCCCTCAGTGACCCACAGCCCGTCACAGGTCGAAAGAGTAGTAACCGTTAACTTGGGGCTATCCATGCCTATGCTCCTATGTATTTTCCGGCGGTATTTGGTCCTACGCACTCGAACATCCTTTTTACTCTACACTTACAACTAATATAAGTAAGCCGGAGGATTCTTATGCTGCAAGATCCTCACCTTCCGTATCTCTATTTACATCTATCATATAAGGAAATTTTTAAACAAAAATATAATCCGTATATAACGTAAACTCAGTCATAATCTATATTCACAGACATGAATATTCATTCTTAATTTCCAAAACAAGACTTTCACTGATTGGGCATGTTACTATAGCATTTCATACATACTTTATTTCAATTCTGATCACAGGTGTGCTTGTGACATACTTGACATTGTTTCGTGAACGATTTTGCTTTGGGGCGATTCTGAGTGTATCCTGGACCATAAAGAGACTCCAGGCATGAATGACACTTGTGCTGCTTGCCTGACCTATTCTCATGTGTTACTTCTGGGACGGCCTCCTCTACATCTCCCTGTCCGAGCATCAGATTCATCTTAGCTATTGTATTCCTGGTCAGACCACAAGCCTGAACTTTTTCTTCTTTCAATTTGCAGATTACACAATGCCTTCACTAACTGCCAGCCATAGGAGATTGAAGCAATTTTTCTTGGGTCCTGATTATTATATAACGAATAAATTGTCTGTGAATTTACTCTGGCAGTGTTGACAATGTAGCCAAGGGCATTCACTGTCCATCTTCTAGATTTAGTGTGTACTGTATGAAAACTTATTCTCTGATCCATAATGTCAGTGCCTCCTTTAGTGAAATCATACAATTTAAATATATATATATATATATATATATATATATATATATATATATATATATGTATGTATATATATTCAAATCATCATCCTTGGTAATGCCTAATATAGGGGAAACTGTGCTCAGAAGTAACACATCTTTCTTACCTTTGCTTTTGGTGGGTGTTACATAGGATTCAGTGTCATTTCCTCCCCGTGTTTCTTCCAGTAAACTTGGTATGACCTATCTTCCCTTTCTGTGACTATCTCTGGTGGTATGCCTTTCCTAGTAGAATCTATAGTACCTAAGGCTGAGATACCTTGTGTTTGAAGCCACTCCAGCAACTCAATACTGGTGTACAATCTATCCAGGCTAATAATCCTACCTCTAAGGTCGACTGAGTCTTGTAACTGACTTACCAGAGCTTTCACTGTTGGGACTGTACCGCGTATGTAGTGTGGTCCTGGCTCTCCAGGTTTACCTGAATATACAGCTGTTCTAAAGGTAAATGGATATCTAACAGCATTAATAGATTTATATTGGAGGCCATAGAGTACGGGTTTGCTCTTATTGTAGTCTGAACCCTATTTGTGTTCTGCACCCATACAACGTTTCATCAGTGGTCAAGAAGTCACCTGGCTCTAACACTGAGCAACAACAATTACTGAACTGTTCAAAAAGCTCCTGATTGCTGCAAACCGATCGTGTACCCATCTCTGGTGTCTGGTATCAATGTTGATCGTGTACCCATCTCTGGTGTCTGGTATCAATGTTGATCGTGTAACCATCTCTGGTGTCTGGTATCAATGTTGATCGTGTACCCATCTCTGGTGTTTGGTATCAATGTTGTTAAAAGTTATGTCGGCATGTAAGAAACCAAATCGTTTTACTGACATGACGGCTTCAAATATTGGTTGACCAAACCCTTCCATGAAGAGACGATTATAGCAATATTTATTTTGTCCCAACAAACCTCTTGGATAGAGCAGGCCAAAAAAGCTTTTCGATTCTATGGCATCAGTCATCTTGACGTGTGTTGGTATTTCAGCAGTCAGTATTAGAAATTTCGGTAATTATGCCTTGTGTTAGCATGGGTTACAATACCATCAATCATATTAGATGTTATAAACAACTCCCATGCCATTATTTCTGTATTAGCTGACCTTGCCTCTCCTAACAAAACATCCTTCACTAGGCAATACCTTCTCAACAGGCCTACCTTCTGTATGATTGGTCCATATTATTGACTTACCGATATCTAATTTTCTCTGGGGTTTCTCTAAAATGCAGGTATATTCCCTGAGCTCGTGTGGCAGGACAAATTCGTCATAATTATGTTTGTTCAAGCACTGGTCCAAAGAATTGATTCATCTATTTTTCACCAGTGGCTTTCTGTTTCTGAGTGGTACCCACTCTTCTTCATTTTGTCAACATTCTGATCATCATCTACATCGTCGCCCTCAGCTACTCTATCCAAGGCAAGGTCATCATCATCATCATCGCCAACTACCTCTTCCAAGTAATCTTCGACTGGGTCGTCAACATATTCGAAAATAAAAGCAATGACTACGTCCGTCGGCACATCCTCCCCGTCCCCTAATTAATGCCTAACTAACCGTCGTCCAGCACGCCTACACGAGAGCCGCGAGGTTTGTGTGTGTGTGTCTGTGTGAGTGTGTGTGTGCACATTACAATGCACGTGTGCGTATCTGTGTGCACAATACAATGCACATGTGTGTATCTGTGTGTATGTGTACGAACAACCATTTCATTGGGTATGAGGAGTCATAGAGAAAAAACAATGAATAATACATAGATAATAAAATTAGTGAATGAAATAACTATTTCACTAGGTATGAGGAGTCATAAAGTATGAAAAATGAATAATACATAGAAAATAAAGTAGTTTTAATGAAAATAGGAAACGTATCGTACGTCTGGAAGCTGTGTTGATGCCCGTTAGGCTTGCGTAGGCTAAGGTCCCAGATATTTCACTCATCTTCGAGCGTTTTCTTTTTGTTTAGCGCTCTTCACGGGGAAAAATCGTTAATTTTAGAGAAAACGCTCGTTTCAACCCAGTTTTTTCGCTCAGAATCACTATTTTGTTGTGTTTCCAGTAATTTAACAAGAAAATAATCGTGAGACCATGCATTGCTTACAAACTAGAGTTTATTGGCAAAAATTAGTTAGGGCGTATCAAAAATGATACGGGGTGCACCGAATAGGGTTAAGGCATAAGATAACTGTCAGCTTTCCGTCGCCACATCGATCACTGCACACTTAAGTCGCTTTCTAGCCTTTACAGGAGTCAGGAGAGAGTACATGTCCACAAGAAAATAGCAAAAAATCAGGAACCTACACGTCTTCCCTCGACCCCGGCCGCCACACGCACATACCAATATACATATCCTTCCTTTCGTCTCTGACATAAGTAGACTTTTCAGAAGGAGGAATGATGGCTTTTTTTTATGTATATGGGGGGGGGGGCTAGGAAAAATAAGACTAGGACAAATTATGGCATCGACTCTTCCTCGTCATTGCAAGAGGGGAGAGAAGGTGGGTGATGTAAAAAGTGTAAGGGAAGAGGGGTGAGGAAGGATGAGTGAGAAGAGAGGTATGGAATGAGGGATAAGGGAAAAGGAATGAGGAAAGGAAAGTGAATGGTGAAGGAGGTGGTGTGAAGCGTGAGGAGAAAGCGTGAAATGTGATGAAGTGTGAGAGGTGAAGGAACAAGGGGAGGGAGAAGCAATTAGGGCATTCCTGCACGAAGGTGAGGCGTTTGTTGATCTTAGGAATTGCCGCCTCCTTAAAATTCTTGGCAGCAAACCAGTAAAAATACTTCTCACTCCCTTTCCACACGCTTCATATTTTTACTTGACACCTTCACTACGTTGACTTATACTTTCTCCTTGCTCCCTCCAGACAATATATTTAAGCTTCAAAAGATCTCTACTGAAGGGGTAATGAAGTCTAAATTTAACCGCTCCAATTCGAAATTTCCCTCCCAAGCTTAATACACTCGTCTAGAGGCAGCAAAAAAATATTATAAAAATAATAAAAAATAAAACAATATAAAAGCAACGCTAGCAATTGTAACTCTCCATCTGACCAAGCACATGCCCCCCACTAACCTCCCTTCACACCTAACCAAGCGCATAACGGCCCATCCCCCCCACCCCCTCCAATCTTTTCTTTTAAAGGTGGGTGTATGGAGAACGTCTTGAGGACACATAATCCGGGCCTTTCAGATTCCTTACCTTGAGGATTGTAGATGCTGGGGAGTTTGCCTGTCCTGTCTGTGGGCAAGGCCCAAGACACAACATTCTACATATCCAAAGGCACCATTTCACTATGAGATACACAACTACGTGAAATTCCATGACTCTGTAGTGAATATTTTCCTAGTTATGGCCTGGAAGCAAAAACTCTATTCCCGACCTGCCGCCCACCTCTATGGACGGACGCCTATTGATCCCAGAGATAACAATATCCTCCTCTGACATTGTCAGGTGGAGGGTGTTACATAGAATATGATTTCATCATCCTTTGTGTTATTCTAACGTACAGTATGCTGCATGTTTGATCACGAGCGTGTTCTACCTCACTCCCCCCCTCCTCCCTTATAGTAGAGTAAGTCGTTCTTTCTGTTGTTCAGAGCAGGATTGTCAACTCTTTGTCCCCATGGCTTCATTTGCGCGTCCTTCTTACAAGTTGTATCAAGCTCTGCCGGCCCCTATATAATGAGCTAAGTCTCTGCATTATGGCCACTTAGATCTACTCCACATTTTGCTCACATCTCTGTCCTCCCCTGTACAGTTGTTATTATTGTGAGTCCTCAGGAAGTCTCCAACCATCTAGCAGCTGTGTAATTTGAGTATAAGTGTTATTACATTTTGTTCTTGTACAGTATAGCATAAGGTGTTGATTCGTAGGCCTAGTAAAGTTTTTATAATTCATATTGTCAGCCAGTGGTAATAATATTTTGTATCTGTAATAATATATCTTGCGTTAACTGAGCATTATCCAGTGTATTCTCATTTTATCAGGGCTGACTTAGATAAATTTACTCTTGCTAATTTCGTGTTAATAGAGGCTATTGCAGTTAACCATATATTCAACCTGTTTTTTGCCATTACATTATCCTTATGAGTTCTGAATGTTTTGTTGTTAGTTTGAGCATTAAACTTTAACTTGTAATTTTACCTAACTCTTTTGTTTTGAACCTGGAACTATACGGGACAGTAGTGATTTTTAGTATTCTCACTCAAAGTGTACATTATCTTTCTCTGTTCCGTAACAAGGGTAAAAATCTGGCATCAGGATGACATGCTGAGGTATACGAAAATAGTTTCTAATGATTATACTTTATCATTTCATATTAAGGTAACTTGTAAAATAATAGTGGATGAAGGCATATATGCGAAATGTATTTGGGATTTTGAGTTTTTCATTCTAAGATCTCGACAGCAACCACATTACAACACAGAAAAGCACAGCACAGGGCATCACATCCCTACCAACACATAACATCACATCTCTCAGAATGCATCACATCTAACGGCAACCCATCACATCAAACGATACTACACCATAACGCACCACACTACACCACACCACACGTCAACCCTAACACGCCACACCACACCGCATTTTAACTCACTACCGCACCTTACCCCCTCACACATCAAACATACCTTACCACACCATTATCTGCTCACCATTCCATACAGCATCTCTAAATGCACTACACCTCACCACACCCTACATACCACACCACACCACACTACACCCAAGACACCACACCCACCACATGTCACCCCCACACACCACACCACTTCTTACTATACCCTTCATACCACACACACTGATCATGGTACGCCACAATGTCCACCAAGTACGCATTCATCCTCTGCTGTTCATCTCTCTCTCTCTCTCTCAGTCTGACCTCTGACTGCTCAGGTGAAGACGTGCTCGGAGCTCTCCCAATCCCCGTTAAAATGGCGCCCGTCCAACGATTCTCTTGCGGCGTGTGTTCCAAAGAATTTGTAAGAGACTTCATGATGAAATTGGAAGGCGAGCATAAGTGTTTGTTTTGTGAGTTGGCAAGTAGGTTTAGTTTAGAAATTAGGAAAAGCAGTCATGCAATTGATGTGTTAAGACAGTGATAGCTTGAAAGGCCGGGAGCATAAGGCTGAAATGATGAGTGCTAAGGCAAAACTGTTAATTAAGATAGATAACTAAGAAACTGGGCTAATTAAGGCTGAAACCAGGCAAGATAAATAGCGATGGCTTCCAGACAGTAAAGAGTGGATGTGTAAGGCTGAGGGAAATAACATTAATGTGTTTCTTCTATTAAAAATAGTTTTCAGGTTGTAGATGATCAAGTGCAGGCTGAGTCTAGCCTCAACTTGTCAAGGACTCGTTGATCAGGCATAAGGTGGAAGAGTTTTCTACTAAAGGTTCTAGGAGAAAGTGTTTTTCTTTCCTGGGTGGAAGATACAGGATGTGATTGAGAGTTGATGATTTTGCCAGCAACACCTCAGGCTACTCTGTCTTTGCTGCAGTGGTATGGACTAAACAAATTGCTTCAGAAAGGTCAGAGAAGACACTTAGGAAGTATAGGGACCCTATCAGGAAGTTCAAGGAACGTCCTAGAAAGCTAGTTGCCTGTGGTTCCTTACCAAGATTTGACTTTAGTGCTGTAATTCTCAATAGAATTATAGGCGTCAGTGATAGGCTGCAGGGTCTGTGTAGAAAGGAGGGTGTAAAATAAGTCAGTCTCTACAGACGTGTTTCTTGCTCTCCAAATTTACCTAGTTTTTTCTATGCAAGGAAGAAGAAACCAAAGGCCAGAAGCCCGCAAGCCGTTCCTTCCAAGAAAAAAACAAAAACAATACAAAGAGCCAAATTCAGGATCCATTCATTTCGAGATGCCTGGACACACTGCGTTTGAAAGACTGCAGATTACAGGAAGTAGGAATTACAGGCAGAGGGAGACAGTTCCAGAGTTGACCTGTTGCACAGATGAAGGACTGGACGTAACGTTTAACTCTTGCATTAGAGAGCTGGACAGAAAAGGGATGAGAGTTTGTTTCTAGACGGGTGCTATGCTACCGTCATAGAGGTGGAGGGATGCAAACAGACAGTTCAGAGGAGCAGTGACCATTGAAGTAGCGATAGAAAAGAGATAATAAAGCAACAGCGCTGCGAAGAGACAGAGGTTGAAGGGAGCCAGTAAAAAGAGGAAAGTTAATGAGACAAAAGGTTTTTGATTCCACCGTATAGAGGAAAGCGTATGTGGGGAGCCTCCCCACACATGAGAGTTGTACTCCAAACAAGTTCGAATAAAACTCGTGTATACTGTGAAGCAGTAAAGAAGGTACAGAGTCGGCTTAGCACACCTAATCTCTTGGTAGCAGATTTTACGAGAGGTGTAATACGATCTTTCCAAAATAAATCCCGGGAGAATGAAACCCCAAGTATGTGTAAGGATGATGCAGGATTGAGCTGAATATTATTAAACATTAGTGGGTACTCCTGTGGAAGATTTTGTTGAGTTGATAGGTGTCAAATCTGAGTCTTTGATGCATTAAAAACAACAAGATTACTTTCACCCCAGTCAGAGATACGAGCCAAGTCAGACATCAGGCGTGCCATTGCCTCATCCCTTGGTTGTTGAAGTAACTGCTGAGATGGACGTTGGGACGAAGGATGGGAGGAAGGCTGAAGAATGGAAGCTTGTGAATAAGGGTGCAGCTAAGTTCACTGTTAAAAAGCAAGCAAGTGTGAGGTGTAAGGACGAATTCAGTACTTTGTGTGGCGAGTGCGAGGGGGAGAACGAGATAGATATGAAGTTAGGGACCTACCAGTAGTCGGGGTGGTGCTGGATTATCTTGACCGGCCAATGGGGCTACAGTAAAAGGTAAGAAAATGTTCTAGTTGGAGACAGTCTGGTAAGATATTTTGTCAGAGGGTTTTGTACTTCTCTTAAACATGTTACCCAGGACGAAGGTAATGAATGTGCTGGATATGCTGGACGTCATAAAAAACAATGGAGATAATCCTATTGTCTGCATCAGTGTTGGCGGAAATGATGCTGGTAGGCGTAAGATTGCAAGGACCATGCGGTACTATCCATTGACAACTGGGACTAGTTCTACGGATTAAATGCTAAGTACAGAAGGGATGGGGTACATTTTAGTAGGCAAGGGGTTTCTACATTAGCTTGGTCTGTAGATATGAGGTTGGGGGAGTCTTTTCGGAGTTAAGCGTTAGGTGCATAGTTAAATGTGACAAATCCACTCTGGGATGTTTAACATCATGTTTGGATATATACAGTAAGGAAAATACAACCATTAGTGTAGGAGCATTCACTTGATCACCTCAAATGGAGGCATACGAAAGAAGTGTTTCCAAACAGTATGAATTTACGTAGCAAAATGGACGAACGAAAACCTATAATTAGTAGGGAGAAAATAGATATTGCCGCTATTAGTGAAACATAGATCAGTTCAGAGACTAGCGAATTTTTAGAGAAATATCAGATCCAGGGGTATAATACTTTTTAGTATAATCACTATGGGAAGAAAGGAGGACGGGGCAGCCATTCACGTAAAGGGTTCTTCAAACTGTTACAGTAGAACAATTATAGGGTGTCCTGCAAGTCACGCACCATAGGGGAAAAAGTTAATTATGTGTTTTTCTGTTGCAGGGTTTGTAGTACAGCTGCACAACGATATTGATCCAAGAGGAATGCATTGAGATCATCCTGCTGGTGGGTACGCAAAGCAACAGAGAGGTGGCAGACGAGCTTAATCGCCGATATCCACATGGATCCCCAATTGCTCATACCTCTGTTGGACGACTGATTACCAGAATCAAGAAACACAGCTGCATGCAGGGAAATAACCCTTGACATCATATGACGTCTCCTCGAACAATGGGTCCTCCGTCCCAATATTTGTACGAGGCACGACGGTCAGCACATCGAACAAATGCTCTAAACATCAGGTTTCCCTATGGTGCGTGAATTGCGGGACACCCTGTATTAAATTCAAATGATATACTGAAAGCGTTTGGGTTGAAATTAACGACACGGAAAATTAGTCTTAGGAGTTAAGTACAGACCTCCAAAATTAAGCAGAGAAGATAGCAAATACCTTTGGGAGGAGACTAAGAAAACAACACAGTCCAGCACAGTAATTATTGTAGGGGACTTTAACATTCCCAGGATAGATTAGCATAATCTGACATGGGATGCTGGGTCAGAAGAATTTCTACAAGTAGTGCAGGATAATCTTCTTTGTCAGTTTATCAGGGAGTCCACAAGAGGTCATAATATACTAGATTTGCTTTTATCTAATAAAGAAAACATTATTAGTGACACAGCAGTTCGCAGACGACTTGGAAAAAGTGATCATGAAGAAATTAAGTTCAAATTTATTTGGAATAACCGTTGTACTAAAAACCGATCCAATGTTCCCAATTTTCGTCTAGGGAATTTTGATGGATTAAAGCTTATTTCAGAAACGTATTCCATGGGAAGACTGGTTGCTTTAGAGAGAGTCGGATCATTGAGGGGGCACAGATCGTAGGTTAGGGGCAGGATTTAGGTGGGGGGGAGGCGTCAGGTCACTGCAGTCACTGAGGAAGCTCAGGTCATAGGTGAGGGAAAGGATGTAGGTGGGAGCGTAGCTTGGGTCACAGGTTAACTCTAGGCGGGTACCATATGGCGGTTCGGTCGGAGAGAAATATGATTATTTAATAAATATAATAAACAAAGGTCAGGATATATACATCCCTTCAAAAGCGCCTAGAACGAATAATTGAGGGTCGAGATGGTTAAACAACAAGTTAAAATTTTTCATATGCCAAACAAAAGGATGATATAGGATATGAAAGAGGAACACTGGCATAACCGGTACGCTATTATGAGTAAGGTAGTATAGAGACAGAGGTACGGAAAGCAAAGCGATGTAATGAAATTAAGGATGATCGAGAATCGAACGAAAAATCCACGGGTTTTTATCAATTGTACTGTGCAAAAAAATAAAGATAGGATAGGACACCTTTGAACAGAATCAGGTAACATTACCATCGATGGTAAAGGAATGTCCAGTGTCGTAAATAATTATTTGGCATCACTGATTCCCAAGGAAAATCTAAACCTGGCTCCTCAGGCAACAGTTATTCACGATGATAATACGAACAACATTCTTAGTAAAATAACTTTTAGTAGGCACGACATACCGAAAGAAATTAATTAGTTAAAGCCTTGAAAATCACCAGGTCCAGATGAAATATATGGAAAATTTATAATGGAAACCAAGTGTTACGTCCCAGTCCCCACACTGCCGCAGGCTCCAACAGCAGTGGTACAGTACAGGAAGGACGTTGCCCAGCAAGTTGTACTTCTTATGGTCAGCCTTCAGGTGTGCAGTACACAAGATCAGCTGCGGCGAAAATAAACACTGGCTTCTTAAAGTTCACTGTCTTTATTTTCCAAATAATTCTACTTAATACTTTTCAACTTCATTGTTCTCACAAGCACTGGAGCTATACACACTTTACTAACTGCTATTACACTTAATGTTTAACAACACTTCACTGTTAGTACACTTAATGCTTGCCAATACTTCACTTATTACACAAGTACCAAAAATAATCTTCATTGACAGTAATTACACTTAATTCTTGACACTTCACTGTTTTCTCAAGTACCAATGATGTACAAACTTCAATAACCCGTCACTGTTTGCCACAGTTTTCACAAGTACCAAAAATATACAATCTTCTCTGACACTGCACCAAAACTGACTGCACTTCACTCAAACTGACCTGACACCCGACTAAACTTGTAATAATCTCTACACCATCTTATATAAGCTTGCATAATTCGAGAAACGTCTACACTTTACGAGTATACTCTCGACGGGCAACAGTTGCCAACTCAAGCAACCAAAAACATGCCAGTGTTGTCCTACATTACATAACACTCTAAATCATTTACCATACGAACTTAAACTACATAATTTAACAAGCAATCACTTAAATAAAACATTATAAAGAAAAAAAGCACAAAAATAAACGCATAACTTACTAAATAACTACGTTCACAAACAGCAGGCAAACTGGCAACTCTGACTCGTACCGGAACTTACGGTATAAGAAAAGTCTCGAAGGTACGAGACTACCTGACTGGCAAATCTCCCCTCATTACACAAGGAAGAACAATGTCAGCCATTTACTATATTCTGTCTATCTATCTATTGCCAGACGCCTCAATCCCGTTTAGGGTGGCCACAAACAAATCGCCTCCACGTCCCCTTGTCTCCCGCCATTTCACTGCCCTGCTCCTAACTCACACCCCCCCTCTCTCATATACCTCTCCACCCCATCCCTCCATCTCATCCTCTGCATCCCCCTCCCTCTTCCCCCCTCCACCTCACTCACATACACTCTCTTCGTCAGTCTTTCACCCTCCATCCTCTCCACATGGCCAAACCACCTCAGTGTGTTCCTCATAACGCTTCCTATCACATCCACATCCACACCACAACGCTCCTTTATATCCTCATTCGTCAGCCTGTCTCTCCACGTGACTCCACAGGCTCCTCTTAAATAACTCATTTCCACTGCTCTCACTCTTTAGATTATCGACCCAACTAAATCAACTGGCCCAGACTACATATCTCCTCCCGTACTGCGTGCATGTTAGAGATAGTAAGCTTTTCCTATAACTAAAATATTCAGTAAATAATGAACTTAATGTAGAATACCTGATCAGTGGAAGCTCCCTAAAATATCTATCTTTTAAAAGGGAAAGAAAAATATTTCACGAATTACCGTCCAATAAAGCGAATGTAAGTACTATGCATTATTTAAAAATTATAGATAAAATAACCATGTTCCTTAATAAGCATTATTTTATAACTGATAATAAACAAGGGTCTCGTAAGAATGGATCATCTTACAAATCTGCGGTGGCAGAATCGGTAGAGGGGCGGCCTGCAGTCCAAATGGACCCATGTTCAAATCCCGGCTGGGACAGGGAACAGTTTAAGGATTTGAATTTCTTAAACAGCAGATTTTCCTGATCTAACAGATGACCCACAGACATGTCATAAAAATACTCCCGCTAATACCATTACACCAGTCCTGTATGAGACAGCCTTAGCATGTATTCAATATGGATGATGAGTGTTAGCACCGAAGTGGTGATATGTGGAGATGTAGGAGGACTACTGGGCCCCAAGGAGGACTACTGGGACTTGGGAATAGGCCCAGAAGCCTTTGCCCAGAGTCGGACACGTAAAAAAAAAAAAAAAAAAAAAATACCGTCAGATGTCATATACCTACATTTCAAAAAAGCATTTGAAAATGGTTCCTCATCTAAGACTACTAGAAAATGCAAAAGCCCATGGTCTCTCTAACAAATTATGTTCATGGATTGGTGACTGGTTAACGAATTGCAAGCAGTTTATAGTATCAAATGGTGAGTCATCAGACTGGATATAAATAATGAACGGAGTCCTTAGGGGTCAGTTCTAAGACTACTCCTTTTTCATAATTATATCAGTGCCCTAAAAAGCGGGTTCGTTTCTAAGGTAGCGAAATTTGTAATGACATTAAAATTTAAGGCACTGTAACCATGAAAAGAAAATGTGAATCTGTGCAAAACGACCTGGTTAAGTTAATAAACTGAATTGGAAAATCGCGGGTGAAATTTAATGCAGATAAATGTAAGGCTATGCACTTTGACGACAAAATCATTAAGTATGAATATCACCTATTCGATATCCCACTGAAAGAAGTAAAGGACGAGAAGAATTTAGGAGTTATTGTCGGTAACAACCTAAATTTAAACACTCAAAACAGCATAAAGCGGCCAGTAACAAGGCAAACAAAATGTTCCGTTTCATCACAAGGAACTTTGAGCATAAATCATTCGTCAGACTGCAACTAGAATACCGTGTGCAGCAGTGGTTCCCTAATTCTTATTATGGATGAAGACACGCTGAAGAGAAGGCATCATAGAGCCACAAAAATGATCGCATCACTGGGAAAGAAACTAAATATATTTTCTCTGAAAACGCTACGATTCATAAGAAATCTAAGTACTGTCCATAAAATTCTCAACAAGTGTGACGATGTTAGATACGATCATTTATCCGAAATACAGAATGATACTGTGACCAGATATAATGGAATGAAACTCGATAGCATGATATGCAGCACTAGTATAGGTAAATATTGCTTTAATATTCGCGTAGTGGAGCAATGGAATAAGCTACCGGCAACAGTAGTTAGTGTAAAAAATCTATCTATCTATCTGTTGCCAGACGCCTCAATCCCGTTTGGGGTGGTCACAAACAAATCGCCTCCACGTCGCCCTGTCCCCTACCATTTCACTGCCCTGCTCCCAACTCACACACCCCTCTCTCATATACCTCTCCACCCCATCCCTCCATCTCATCCTCGGCATCCCCCTCCCTCTTCCCCCCTCCACCTCACTCACATACACTCTCTTCGTCAGTCTCTCACCCTCCATCCTCTCCACATGGCCAAACCACCTCAGTGTGTTCCTCATAACGCTTCCTATCACATCCACATCCACACCACAACGCTTCTTTATATCCTCATTCGTCAGCCTGTCTCTCCATGTGAATCCACAGGCTCCTCTTAAATAACTCATTTCCACTGCTCTCACTCTTGACTTGTGTCCTTCCAACAACGTCCAAGCTTCACTTTCATACGTTAGAGTTGGTAACACAATACTGTCATGTAGTAACTTTTTCACTTCCATACTCACTTCCCTGTTTCTAATCACTGCTTTCAAAGAACCAGCAACCTTCCTTCCCTGCTGTACCCTTTCAAGCACTTCACCCTCCAAACCTCCATCCTTACTCATCCCACTACCCAAGTACTTAAACGTACTCACATTTTCCAATTCTTCACCATCCAATCTCGCTGTACATTTACTGACTTCACCTCTCTCAAAGACCATCATTTTACTCTTCCCTACATTCACCTTTAGATTCCGTTTCTTACACACTCTCCCAAACTCATCCACCAAGCCTTGCAGCTCCCCTTCGTCTTCACTCAACAACACAGTATCATCTGCAAACAACAGTACAGGGAGTTTCCAAACATTACCCTCTCTCACCAGGGCCCCTCCAACATCCACTACCCTACCTAGTACCTCTTTTATTACCCCATCCATGTACAGATTGAACAACCATGGAGACATGACACATCCCTGTTTCAACACAACTTTCAAAGAGAAAAATTCACTTAGTTCACCATCCACACGCACTGCAGCCTTAGCACCATCATACATTCTCTTCATAGCCTTCAACAACTTCCCATCTACTCCATATATTCTTAATACTTTCCACAATCCTTGTCTATCCACCCTGTCATATGCTTTCCCCAAATCCATGAAAGCTGCATACAAGTTCTTTCCCTTCTCTAGAAACTATTCCACTAAAGATCTAAGAATGAATATCTGACCTACACAACCTCTTCCCTTCCTAAAGCCTCCCTGTTCTTCTCCAACTAATTCCTCTGTTCTTTCTCTAACTCTGTCAAAAAGTATCCTACCATACACTTTTTCTATTATACTAAGAAGACAAATACCCCTTTGATTACCACATACTTCTTTTTCCCCCTTTTCCTTTGTACAAGGGAATAATTATACCTGACTTCCAATCCTCCGGGACTCTACCATCCTCCCAGGCCAATCTGCACATCTTCCACATCCATTCTACTACTATCCCCCATGCTTCAGCATTTCACCACACACTCCATCAATTCCTGGGGCTTTTCCCACTTTAACTTTCTTCATTGCTTCCACAACTTCTATCCTACTGATTTCTTCCTGTCTTCACACCTCCCTCCTTCTCCCAGCCATTCCCCAGCCATTTATACTCTCATTACTTCCATCCTGTATGTTCAACAATTCCTTAAAGTGTTCTCTCCATCTGCTCACTTTTTCTCCCTTCTCCACTAGTAATCTACCATTTCTATCTTTCACAAATATTTTGAGACAATGGGCTGTATCTAACTTAGTGTTATTTATTTCTAGATTGAAGTGATGCTTAAAACTGTGAGAAGTTTCTTAACAGCAAAAGTATTCGACGATTATATTTGCTTTTCTTTTCCAGGTCTGTAGAACAAGGATTTCGTTGAGCATAGTTGTTCCTCTTCTGCCTCTCCTATAAAATTGCCATGTTGGTTCTTTTAATACGAGTAGGTAAACTTGTTCTTTTCTTTTTCCTGCCATTTAACCGGAAGGTGTGGTAGGTGGGGGATATGTTTTCTTTTTGCTATCCTTTTCTTACACGTAGGTTAGATCTTGCTTGAATTAGCCTTGTCTCCCAGCACATAGCCTCGTCATGGGGCAACGGGCCTCCTGTTTTCTGTACGTCCAATGTTTTTCCTTCGTCCTTTCTGCTATTGTAAATCTCTGTGTGTGTGTGTGTGTGTGTGTGTGTGTGTGTGTGTGTGTGTGTGTGTGTGTGTGTGTGTGTGTGTGTGTGTGTGTGTGTGTGTGTGTGTGTGTGTGTGTGTGTCTGTGTGTGTGCGTGTGATGAGACAAATGAAGTCTCCCATTTGTTTTAATATTTCCCTCATCTCTTAGTCTACGTCTCTTTCTCGTTGCCTTATACTTTGTCTTTTCCTTGATATTTTTATCTGATCATTCTCATTTTCTCTCTTCCTTAATCTTTCATCTTTTCCTTCCTCTCTGCCATCCCGTATGTCTCCATTATCTCCAACAATATCCTTGTCCTTTTCCTGCCACTCCCTATTCCTCCATTATCTTCAACGCTTGTCTTGTTTTTTTTTTCCTCTCTTTCACTAAAAGAATCTCTGCCATTTTATTCTTTAATCTTTGCTTTGTCTCCCTCTTTTCTACTTTTCTTTCTTTATCTCTCCCACCCCACCATGTTGTTTTTCTGTTCATGTCTCACTAATTCTAATAATTTTCACTGCGATGACGACACACCAATATTACTCTGGCTAAAGGTTACGCAATTCATCAAGTTATCGTCTTGCAAACATATTTTTGATAATTTTTATAAAGTAAGTAAAAGAAAGATAATTTTTTTTTTTAGCGCTTAAAGTTTGCAAGCTTCTATTACATTTCCTAAGTTTGGTCTCTTGCAGTTTTGTCTTCAACCTTGGAATCTACCAGTTTATCTATCTGACTGTCATTTTCATACCTTCTTCAGTTATACAGTTTTTCTTCCCTTGCTGTCTCTCCAGTCTTATCCCAGTCCTGAGCCTGACTTCAAGATTACTTACCTTTTATAGGCCAAAACCAGACTTCATTGTTTAAAACTCACACAATTTACTCTTTTTGTGATATTGATGCTTCTAGGTAATCAGTTCTGACTATTGTGCAGGGTGTACCGGGATGTGAGGAACTACTGATGACTGCTACATATCCTGATGGTCTCATGGGTGAGCTATGAGGGAGACTATTTTCCCCCTTTAGGTCATCATTAAGTATACCTCCGTAGTGGCTGCAATTTTGTCGCTTGTTCACAAATCATGTTTCCCCCTAATGTATCATTTCTCAGAGTTATGCCCCTTTCTCCCGGGACACCCTATATAAAGGTCTAATGAGATACTCTACTCAGGTCTACTGTCTGATCATTTCTCGCTCAAATTGGGACCACTCGCGCATGACGTCACTTGGTACCTGAGTGCGCTGCTCCAGTGGAGGTGATTAGGTCATTTGGGTCTAGACTATGCTTGGGTCAAGTTCCTAAGTTCCTACTGACTTCCAATTCCTAAAGAAGTATACAGATATGTTTTGTGTGATAATTTTATGGTCTTGTTAATAACATGAATTAAGACCGCTTGTGAGACAGACAGACAGACAGATAGACAGAGGTATGGAAGCTGAGGGAATAATAGAAATGACGCACAGATGATGAAGGTGGTGATTATAAATGATGCTGGTGAGAGTGGTAGTGGTGATCACGGTTAACATGAGGACTGTAGTTTGTGTTTGTTTTGTCCAACGTAGAGTTATTAGTCTGAAATATGTGTAAAACAGAAATGTATGAAGTTTAGGAACTTCGGTGGTGACAGTGATGATGATGATGACAGTAATGACGATGGTGATCATGCAAAGCGTTTAGCCTACACAAAAGAATGAACCGCAGTAAAATTTAACCACCAGCATGATGGAAAAGATAAAACTGGTACAGAGAGATGAACCGCGATTTGCATTAGTTCGTATACTCTGCTTGTCGAGTTTTAGGAGCTGAAGCAATAAATTAGGATGTTATCAGTAACACTAGTAGGATCATCAACAGTAAAGTTATATTACAAAGTTAGCAAAGGCGACAGACTAGTCAGGAAACTGTGGTAATTTTTCGCAGTTACCCATCCAATTGTTTTCTCTGTGATAACCCCACATCCCTCAAGGTGTCAGCTGCTGCTGCAAAAGATGCGCGGTGAAGCAAAGTGAGCAGATTTTCTTCTTATTACACCTTGCCCTATGTAGGGTGACCCATAAGATGCGCGGTGAAGCAAAGTGAGCAGATTTTCTTCTTATTAGACCTTGCCCTATGTAGGGTGACCCATAAGATGCGCGGTGAAGCAAAGTGAGCAGATTTTCTTCTAATTAGACCTTGCCCTATGTAGGGTGACCCATAATACTCCTACTCCACCGGACTACATCGCGTGCTGTGGGGAAGACTCAGTCAGTGTTACCAGTATCTATCCTACATCATGTTTTGGTCATTTCCTACTCCCACTGCCAAAACCATGCTCACATAAGCCGAGTAAGCCGTCCCCGCAGCACGTATGACACTGCCACGAGAGTCTGTGGTGGAGCTCTAATGTCGATATTTGCTCATTTGAGGGTCATCGTAGTTCTGACAGGGTTGACCACTTCATTCTTTTTTTCTTCCATTGTTATTTTCAAACGATCCGGAGGGGTTCTTCTAACGGGAGGAGTTTGATATAGAATTCATAACCTCTTTAGGGTGCTTTCCCCAGCTGAGTAAAATCATCTGGTGGTAGGAAGAGTTAGCCAAGAAATACGTCATCTTATTCAATGGGTAAAGTATTTGACTGCTTTGATTTCTCTGATTTAAATAAAAATCGAATAGTACTGGTCTAAGAATTATATCTAAGACCATTCATATTATGGTAGAGATTATGTATGATGCTCAGCACAACAGGTATTCTGACAAAGCAGGTACACAATCAGCTTTTCGTTTTTTTTTTTTTTTTTTTTCCCGTAGCACACTCTACTTCTTTTAACATCACTTGCTTTGGAACTTTACTGATATCTCGTCATTTGTGCGTGATGCTCCGCACAGACTTCTTATGATATAAAGACACAGAAAGACAGAGTTGCGCATAGTCTATGTCATTCTTTTTGTCTGCATCTGTCTGTCCTTCTTTCTATTTATATCTTCCATGCACTCTTTCTCTATTTCCCGAGCTCTTTCTGTTGCCTAAATTCCTTCCCCTCTCCCGATTTTTCAATTTCGTTTATCCCTCGCATTCATACTCTCCCATGCTCCTTGCTTTAATTCTCCCCAGTGCTTCCTTCATCTTTTAAAGTCCATCAAGCCGCCTTCCCCTTGCTTATCATATTCTATTCATGCACCCCACATCTTAATTCTCTCTCTCTCTCTCTCTCTCTCTCTCTCTCTCTCTCTCTCTCTCTCTCTCTCTCTCTCTCTCTCTCTCTCTCTCTCTCTCTTTCGTGTGTGTGTGTGTGTGTGTGTGTGTGTGTGTGTGTGTGTGTGTGTGTGTGTGAGGTTTCCCACGATAACCATCTTGTCGTGGTAAGGAGCTTGCAAACCCCGCAAATCTGGTGGGCCATACAAGGGGGGGAAGGTCTCCCCCTGACTCAGAAGGTGGACAGGGTTACCCATGCTCGAAAGGCCATCATTTAGGGGTCAGACTAAGCGTTCCCAAGCCCACTTGTGAATTACCCTTGGATGGGTTAAGGCTATAGGAGTAAACTCCGAATGAAAAACCCGTGAGTAGAGTTCCATGGAAGACGGGACTTGACAGACAGAAGTTCCGGCAGAATTCTGTAACCCTGATTTGTAGGTGATCATCGTGAATCTTCACGCCACCATCACAGCCTGAGAGGGGCCAAGTCATGTGGTGGTAAGGACTGAACACTCACCATCACACTAAATCCATTCATTGTACAAGCCCACTGCCATACTCACGTCCCATTTCATCGTTTCGCCAAAATCAAAAGACCTGCGGCGACAGGATAGGGTGAAAGCAACAGATTATTAAAGTAGCGGAAAGTTGGTAGCTCGAGTCCTGCACATAAGTGGCACAGGCCCAGTGGTCGTTGGCATTATGGTATAGGAGTAGGTCTTGCCTTCAACAGTATCCAGTGTGATGAAGCAGCCAGAAACGGACGTCCAACTGTTTAATCCTGATGGGGAGGGGTTTAGAAAAAAAATAAATAAATAAACATTAGCTGCTCTAAACTGCCTGGGCAGGTAACCGCGTCTGTCAAGGCATCCCACATTGCGGTCGAAAAACGAAAAGAATCCCTCTGACTCTTGCTAGCTGGACTATACGAACCTTGCTAGATACCGACCAAGACACAACCACACCGTAGAACTGCCTTTACTGCCCATAAACTGAATAATATATAACTGACATTACTGCCTGGACTGACATCTGCCTCTCAGGAAAGGATACCCTAACGGAAGCAGAAGGGTACACCCATTTCTGGAGGGAATACTCAGACAGTGTAAGAAGAGATGATGGAATTGGGTTTGATGTCTGAAGCAACCTACTACAGAAGATCCAAGAATCACTCTTGGGTATATCCAAGAGGCTGATATCCTGGTGCATACCATTCTCTAAAGGCCAATGTGGAACACTCATCAGTGCCTGTGCCCCAACATTTTGACACTGAGGATGCTGTCAAAGATTCCTTGTACGAATTTTTGGATGCTACCATTCGGCCAGGAGGGTCATAGGGGTACTGTATTAGTGAAGTAGGGGGGGTTATAAGAGTGGTGTATTAGTGTAATAGGGGGGTCATTGGGGTGGTGTATTAGTGTATTAGGGGGGTAGCAGGGGTGGGGCATTAATGTGTTAGGAGTGCATCTCAGGTGTAGTATTAGTGTATCAGGGCTGTATTAGTGACGGTGTATTAGGACTATCTCCGTGGCACCCTAATACTTACACTCATCCCTCCTAATACAGTACATTACCACGTCTTTGGCTTAAATTACCCAACCTCTTTACGAGTTTGCTTTTCTTTCCTGCTTCTTTTTCTTTTTGTTTGTTCTTTGTTTTCTTTTTCTTGCTACCACCAGGCGATTATACACCGCTATGGGATCTCAGATAGTGAACGGCATGATAGAACAAATTATAACAAAGATAAAGAACAGTAATAATTATACAAACGACATACAACACAGTAAAGATTAATGATTATAGTTAAAAAGTAATGGGCTTTAATAAAACACTGATGATTACAGTGATCATAGAGATGATCTATGGTGATGATCCAATTGTGATGCAGGGTGATTATGATATTCAATAAAATGGTTACTGAGGATTACGGTGAAACAGTGGTCAGTAAAGTGATTACAGTGATGACGTCTGGAGATGATTCTAGCAAATGAGATGAACAAAGTGATGATTATATTGAATAAAATCGTTACTGATGGTTATGATGAAATAGTGATGATTACAGTCATTAAAATTATTATAACCATCCTAATATACAGTATAATAATCATCATTATCACTATTCCATTCACCATTAAGAGATCATCACTATCATCATTTTTACTAGAAATGCAAGCCACTTTAATCACAAATCGCCACTATCATCACAATCACCACCATATCAATAATCATCACCTCACTAAAATTCTTATCACTCCTATCACCACTAATAATTACCATTACTCATCACCACAATCATTACTATAATCTTCACCATTAGCGTCATCACTATAATCATTACTATTATCACCAAGATCATCACCATTACTTAGAATCATCACCATCGCCATAGTCACCACTAATCACCACCATTAGTCATCACAAGCATAATTTTCAACATTGGTGTCATTAATAAAATCATTTTAATAATCACACAATCATTATCATTACTCATCATCAACACCACCGCTAGTCATCACTAAATATCACCATTACTGTCATCACTAGTTTAATTTTCAACATAGGTGTCATTACTACCATCAGTACTATAATCACACAATCATTATCACTACTTATCACTTTATTCACCATCACCACTACTGATCACCACTTAGCATCATCGTCATCACAACTACAATTATCACTATTAGGCATCACAATACTCACTACTGTAACGACACAACCACTACCATAACTAAACATTATATTCACCATCATCACTGCTACATCAACTACCAATCATCACCAGTACTATCATGACTACAGTCCCTAATCACCATCATCATCACCATTACTATTATGACTACAAGCCTTAATCACCATTATCATCATTACTATCATGACTACAATCGCCAATCACCACCATCACCACCATTACTATCATGACTATAATCGCCAATCACTATCATCATCACCATTACGATCATGAATACAATCGCTAATCATCATCATCACCATTACTATTCACCATCATAATAGCCCCTCAAACCAAAACAAAATGGCCTAATGCTAAAAAAAAAAACATAACTTCAAGGCCTTTACAAACAATTCTAGTTGGGCAAGATGGCTAAAAATTTTTTGATAAAATTCGTAAACACACCACGACTCTCACTCCCAAAAAAAAAGGATTACCTTAGAAAGATATATAAGTCTGTCTTGGATAAATTACCAACTACAGACATGGGTAATACACACAAAACGCAAAAGAGGAAGGAGGAGGAGGAGACAAAGATGACGAGCGAGGAGACAGAGGGGAAGATGGAGGAGACAGAGGAGAAGGAGGAGGAGACAGAGGTGAAGAGGGAGACAGTGGGGAAGATGGATGAGACAGAGGGGAAGATGGAGGAGACAGAGGGGAAGATGGAGGAGACAGAGGTGAAGGAGGAGGAGACAGAGGTGAAGATGGAGGAGACAGAGGGGAAGATGGAGGAGACAGAGGGGAAGATGGAGGAGACAGAGGTGAAGGAGGAGGAGACAGAGGTGAAGAGGGAGACAGAGGTGAAGATGGAGGAGACAGAGGGGAAGATGGAGGAAACAGAGGGGAAAGGAGAGGAGAGGAAGGAGAAGGGGGAGAAGGAAAAAAAGAAAGTGAAAAACACGAAATGCAACTGCTTTCAACGCTTTGCTGCATCGTTAAAAAAAAGTGGAAAAAGAAGAAGAGGAGGAAGGAGGAGAGAAAAGAGGAAGAGGAGGAGGAGGAGGAGCGTTCTGTACCGAAAAAGAAAATGTATAATCCTTTTAAATGGTGCATCAACCCCGAGAAAGATCGAAACGAGATGAAAAAGAAAATGAAGACCACAGAGTTAAAACATAAGACCCGCAATGAAAATACTGCTACTGATGATACTATAATGCCCGTATCTGATGCCCCAACCTCCCCGTCCGCCCCCACCCTCCCGTCCGTCCCCGCCCACCCGACCGCCGCAGCCCCCCCGGCCGCCCCAGCCCCCCCGTCAGCCCCCAACCCCAAGTTGGCCCCAGCCCCCTAGTTGGTCCTCACACCCTCGTCCGCCCAAGCCCCCCCGTCCGCCCCAATACCCCCGTCCGTCCCAGTCCCCCCGTCCGCCCCAACACCCCCGTCCGCCCCCAACCCATCGTCGGCCCAAGCCCCCCCGTCCGCCCCAGCCTCCCCCTCCGACCCAGCCCCGCCTTCCGCCCACACCCTCACGTCCACCCCAGCCCCCTCGCCCGCCTCCACCCCCCAGTCCGCCACAACCTCCTCGTCGTCCGCCCCCGCCCCCTCCTTCGATAACACGCTTTTCAGGGAGGATGGCAGCAAGATGCAAAACGGGGTGCAACTTGACGTGATAAAAAACCTGATATTATACCTGGTGTTTCAAAATCAACAAGTAAAAACATCTTTTCAAGATTTAGTTGGCAGCGTAGCCCGCCTAGCTGACCGCCTGGCAGAGGCTGAGGCGGCCTTGCAAGATAATTGCACACGCGTATCAGAGGTGCAGGCGACCATAAAGTAAAATTGTACCCGAGTATCACAGGTCGAGGCGGCCTTAAATGATAATAATACCCGCGTATCAGAGGTGCAAGCAGCCTTTAAGGAAAATTGTTCCCGCGTTTCAGAGGCAGAGGCGGCCTTCCACGATAATTATACCCGCGTATTGGAGGTCCAGGTGGCCTTAAATGATAATTATACCCGTGTATCAGAGGTCGAGGCGGCCTTAAAGGAAAATTGTAACCGCGTAACAGAGGCTGAGGCAGCCTTCCACGGTAATTGTACCCGCGTATCACAGGTCGAGGCGCCCTTATAGCAAAATTGTACCCGGGTATCAGAGGTGCAAGCGTCTTTCCACGATAATTGTGCCCGCGTATCAGAGGTCGATGCGGCCTTAAAGGAAAATTGGACCAGCGTATCAGAGGTGCAGGCGGCCTTAAAGAAAAACTGTACACGCGTATTAGAAGTCGAGGCGGCATTACAAGAAAATTGTACCCGTGTATCAGAGGCTGAGGCGACCTTCAAAGGTAACTGTACCCGCGTATCGGAGGTGCAGGCGGCCTTAAAGGAAAGTTGTACCCGGGTATCGGAGGTGCAGGCGGCCTTAAAGGAAAATTGTGCCCACGTATCGAAGGTCGAGACGGCCTTAAAGGAAAATAATACCCGTGTATCAGAGGCTGAGGCGGCCTTCCAGGATAATTATACCTGAGTATCAGAGGTCCAGGCGGCCTTAATTGATAATTGTTCCCGTGTATCAGAGGTAGAGGCAGCCTTAAATGATAATTGTTCCCGTGTATCAGAGGTCGAGGCGGCCTTGAATGATAATTATTCCCGTGTATCACAGGTGCAGGCAGCCTTAAATGATAATTGTTCTCGTGTATCAGAGGTGCAGTCAGCCTTAAATGATAATTGTTCCCGTGTATCAGAGGTGCACGCAGCCTTAAATGATAATTGTTCCCGTGTATCAGAGGTGCAGGCAGCATTGAATGATAATTGTTCCTGTGTATCAGAGGTGCAGGCAGCCACAAATGATAATTGTTCCCGTGTATCAGAGATGCAGTCGGCCTTAAATGATAATTATACCCGCGTATCAGAGGTCCAAGCGGCAATAAATGATAACTGTACCCGTGTATCAGAGGTCGAAGCGGCCTTAAATGATAATTGTACTCGTGTATCAGAGGCTCAGGCGGCCTTCCAGGATAATTGTTCCCGTGTATCAGAGGTCGAGGCGGCCCTCAAGGAAACTTGTTCCCGCGTATCAGAGGTCGAGGCGGCCATGAAGGATAGGTATACCCGCGCGTCAGAGGCTGAGGCGGCATTCCAGGATAATTGTTCCCGCGTATCAGAGGTGCAGGCGGCCTTAAATGATAACTGTGCTCGCCTATTCGAGGTCGACGCGACTTCACACAAGAATACCAATCTCATAGCAGAGGTGCAAAAGGTTATGAATGGCAATTGTGGTCGCTTAGCACAGGTAGAGAAGATCGTCCAGTACATCAACACTCGCATGGCTCAAATGGCGTCGGCGGCCCCGGACAACACTAGCCGTGTGGCTGAGCGGGTTAAGGACCGGCACAATGTGACTTGCTCCACGCCCTGCACACCTGCAGTACACCAATCAGAGGAAATAATCACAGTTCTGATGCAAGTAGACGGTAGGGAAAGAGCGAGACTTCTTGGCGCTGGAGGCAAAAATGTGGCAAGAATAAGAGTAGAGTATGGTGTTAAACTTACAATCCCCTCAGACAACACGGAACCTGTTTCTGTTCGGGGGGAACGGCGGCGTGTGAAGGAGGCCGTGTCACATATTGTTAGGTGTCATAACGGAAAGCCGTTCACAGCACCGGAACCCTCTCTACAGTGAGCTGTATAAAACCTTTTACATTACTCAGGAAATTTCTGACTCTGAAAGTCAAATCAAGGGTTTTACTTATGTCTCACAATTAGATTCTTTTCCACATTGTAACACTTCTAATCTAACTAGAATAACTTA
>NC_137052.1:8375560-8588060 GCF_032717465.1 Coenobita brevimanus | reverse complement strand
GAGGTATGGGTGGGTGGGGAGTGGATAGGAAGGGTGTAGGGGTATTAGTGTCCTGGGTGTCGAGGGGTTAATACGGGTGGTGATGTAGTATATTAGGGGGGTTATAGGAGTGGTGTATAAGTGTATTAGGGGGGATATAGGGATGGTGTGTTAGTGTATTAGGGAGCTTATAGAGGTAGTGTATTAGTGTATCAGGAGGGTCATAGGGGTACTGTATTAGTGTATTAGGGGGGGTTATAAGAGTGGTGTATTAGTGTAATAGGGGGGTCATAGGGGTGGTGTATTAGTGTATTAGGGGGGTAGCAGTGGTGGGGCATTAATGTGTTAGGAGTGCATCTCAGGTGTAGTATTAGTGTATCAGGGCTGTATTAGTGACGGTGTATTAGGACTATCTCCGTGGCACCCTAATACTTACACTCATCCCTCCTAATACATTACCACGTCTTTGGCTTAAATTACCCAACCTCTTTACGAGTTTGCTTTTCTTTCCTGCTTCTTTTTCTTTTTGTTTGTTCTTTGTTTTCTTTTTCTTGCTACCACCAGGCGATTATACACCGCTATGGGATCTCAGATAGTGAACGGCATGATAGAACAAATTATAACAAAGATAAAGAACTGAAATAATTATACAAACGATATACAACACAGTAAAGATTAATGACTATAGTTAAAAAGTAATGGGCTTTAATAAAACACTGATGATTACAGTGATCATAGAGATGATCTATGGTGATGATCCAATTGTGATGCAGGGTGATTATGATATTCAATAAAATGGTTACTGAGGATTACGGTGAAACAGTGGTCAGTAAAGTGATTACAGTGATGACGTCTGGAGATGATTCTAGCAAATGAGATGAACAAAGTGATGATTATATTGAATAAAATCGTTACTGATGGTTATGGTGAAATAGTGATGATTACAGTCATTAAAATTATTATAACCATCCTAATATACAGTATAATAATCATCATTATCACTATTCCATTCACCATTAAGAGATCATCACTATCATCACTTTTACTAGAAATGCAAGCCACTTTAATCACAAATCGCCACTATCATCACAATCATCACTATATCAATAATCATCACCTCACTAAAATTCTTATCACTCCTATCACCACTAATAATTACCATTACTCATCACCACAATCATTACTATAATCTTCACCATTAGCGTCATCACTATAATCATTACTATTATCACCAAGATCATCACCATTACTTAGAATCATCACCATCGCCATAGTCACCACTAATCACCACCATTAGTCATCACAAGCATAATTTTCAACATTGGTGTCATTAATAAAATCATTTTAATAATCACACAATCATTATCATTACCCATCATCAACACCACCGCTAGTCAACGCTAAATATCACCATTACTGTCATCACTAGTTTAATTTTCAACATAGGTGTCATTACTACCATCAGTACTATAATCACACAATCATTATCACTACTTATCACTTTATTCACCATCACCACTACTGATCACCATTTAGCATCATCGTCATCACAACTACAATTATCACTATTAGGCATCACAATACTCACTACTGTAACGACACAACCACTACCATAACTAAACATTATATTCACCATCAACACTGCTACATCAACTACCAATCATCACCAATACTATCATGACTACAGACCCTAATCACCATCATCATCAAAATTACTATTATGACTACAAGCCTTAATCACCATTATCATCATTACTATCATGACTACAATCGCCAATCACCACCATCACCACCATTACTATCATGACTATAATCGCCAATCACTATCATCATCACCATTACGATCATGAATACAATCGCTAATCATCATCATCACCATTACTATACACCATCATAATCGCCAATCACTATCATCATCACCATTACGATCATGAATACAATCGCTAATCATCATCATCACCATTACTATACACCATCATAATAGCCCCTCAAACCAAAACAAAATGGCCTAATTCTAAAAAAAAAAAAAACATAACTTCAAGGCCTTTACAAACAATTCTAGTTGGGCAAGATGGCTACAAATCTTTTGATAAAATTCGTAAACACACCACGACTCTCACTCCCGAAAAAAAAGGATTACCTTAGAAAGATATATAAGTCTGTCTTGGATAAATTACCAACTACAGACATGGGTAATACACACAAAACGCAAAAGAGGAAGGAGGAGGAGGAGACAAAGGTGAAGAGCGAGGAGACAGAGGGGAAGATGGAGGAGACAGAGGTGAAGGAGGAGGAGACAGAGGTGAAGAGGGAGACAGAGGGGAAGATGGAGGAGACAGAGGGGAAGATGGATGAGACACAGGGGAAGATGGAGGAGACAGAGGTGAAGGAGGAGGAGACAGAGGTGAAGATGGAGGAGACAGAGGGGAAGATGGAGGAGACAGAGGTGAGGGAGGAGGAGACAGAGGTGAAGATGGAGGAGACAGAGGGGAAGATGGAGGAGACAGAGGGGAAGATGGAGGAGACAGAGGTGAGGGAGGAGGAGACAGAGGTGAAGAGGGAGACAGAGGTGAACATGGAGGAGACAGAGGGAAAGATGGAGGAGACAGAGGAGAAGATGGAGGAGACAGAGGTGAAGAGGGAGACAGAGGTGAAGATGGAGGAGACAGAGGGGAAGATGGAGGAAACAGAGGGGAAAGGAGAGGAGAGGAAGGAGGAGAAGGGGGAGGAGGAAAAAAAGAAAGTGAAAAACACGAAATGCAACTGCTTTCAACGCTTAGCTGCATCGTTCAAAAAGTGGAAAAAGAAGAAGAGGAGGAAGGAGGAGAGAAAAGAGGAAGAGGAGGAGGAGGAGGAGCGTTCTGTACCGAAAAAGAAAATGTATAATCCTTTTAAATGGTGCATCAACCCCGAGAAAGATCGAAACGAGATGAAAAAGAAAATGAAGACCACAGAGTTAAAACATATGACCCGCAATGAAAATACTGCTACTGATGATACTATAATGCCCGTATCTGATGCCCCAACCTCCCCGTCCGCCCCCACCCTCCCGTCCGCCCCCAACCCCAAGTTGGCCACAGCCCCCTAGTTGGTCCTCACACCCTCGTCCGCCCAAGCCCCCCCGTCCGCCCCAATACCCCCGTCCGTCCCAGTCCCCCCGTCCGCCCCAACACCCCCGTCCGCCCCCAACCCATCGTCGGCCCAAGCCCCCCCGTCCGCCCCAGCCTCCCCCTCCGACCCAGCCCCGCCTTCCGCCCACACCCACACGTCCACCCCAGCCCCCTCGCCCGCCTCAACCCCCTAGTCCGCCACAACCTCCTCGTCGTCCGCCCCCGCCCCCTCCTTCGATAACACGCTTTTCAGGGAGGATGGCAGCAAGATGCAAAACGGGGTGCAACTTGACCTGATAAAAAACCTGATATTATACCTGGTGTTTCAAAATCAACAAGTAAAAACATCCTTTCAAGATTTAGTTGGCAGCGTAGCCCGCCTAGCTGACCGCCTGGCAGAGGCTGAGGCGGCCTTGCAAGATAATTGCACACGCGTATCAGAGGTGCAGGCGACCATAAAGTAAAATTGTACCCGAGTATCACAGGTCGAGGCGGCCTAAAATGATAATAATACCCGCGTATCAGAGGTGCAAGCAGCCTTTAAAGAAAATTGTTCCCGCGTTTCAGAGGCAGAGGCCACCTTCCACGATAAATATACCCGCGTATTAGAGGTCCAGGTGGCCTTAAATGATAATTGTACCCGTGTATCAGAGGTCGAGGCGAGCCTTAAAGGAAAATTGTAACCGCCTAACAGAGGCTGAGGCAGCCTTCCACGGTAATTGTACCCGCGTATCACAGGTCGAGGCGGCCTTATAGCAAAATTGTACCCGGGTATCAGAGGTGCAAGCGTCTTTCCATGATAATTGTGCCCGCGTATCAGACGTCGATGCGGCCTTAAAGGAAAATTGGACCAGAGTATCAGAGGTGCAGGCGGCCTTAAAAAAAAACTGTACACGCGTATTAGAAGTCGAGGCGGCATTACAAGAAAATTGTACCCGTGTATCAGAGGCTGACGCGACCTTCAATAGTAACTGTACCCGCGTATCGGAGGTGCAGGCGGCCTTAAAGGAAAATTGTGCCTGCGTATCGAAGGTCGAGGCGGCCTTAAAGGAAAATTATACCCGTGTATCAGAGGCTGAGGCGGCCTTCCAGGATAATTATACCCGAGTATCAGAGGTCCAGTCGGCCTTAATTGATAATTGTTCCCGTGTATCAGACGTAGAGGCAGCCTTAAATGATAATTGTTCCTGTGTATCAGAGGTCGAGGAGGACTTAAATGATAATTATTCCCGCGTATCAGAGGTGCAGGCAGCCTTAAATGATAATTGTTCCCGTGTGTCAGAGGTGCAGGCAGCCTTAAATGATAATTGTTCCCGTGTATCAGAGGTGCAGGCAGCATTGAATGATAATTGTTCCCGTGTATCAGAGGTGCAGGCAGCCTTGAATGATAATTGTTCCCGCGGATCAGAGGTCGAGGCGGCCTTAAAGGAAAATTGTAACCGCCTAACAGAGGCTGAGGCAGCCTTCCACGGTAATTGTACCCGCTTATCACAGGTCGAGGCGGCCTTATAGCAAAATTGTACCCGGGTATCAGACGTGCAAGCGGCCTTCCACGATAACTGTGCCCGCGTATCAGAGGTCGATGCAGCCTTAAAAGAAAATTGTACCAGCGTATCAGAGGTGCCGGCGGCTTTAAGGAAAAAATGTACACGCATATTAGAGGTCGAGTCGGCATTAAAGTAAATTTGTACCCGTGTATCAGAGGATGAGGTGGCCTTCAAGGGTAATTATACCAGCGTATCGGAGGTGCAGGCGGCCTTAAAGGAAAACTGTACCCGCGTATCAGAGGTCGAGGCAGCCTTAAATGATAATTGTTCCCGTGTATAAGAGGTGCAGGCAGCCTTAAATGATACCTGCTCCCGTGTATCGGAGGTGCAGGCAGCCTTGAATGATAATTGTTCCCGCGTATCAGAGGTGCAGGCAGCCTTAAAAAATAATTGTTCCTGTGTATCAGAGGTCGAGGCGGCCTTAAATGATAATTGTTCCCGTGTATCACAGGTGCAGGCAGCCTTAAATGATAATTGTACCCGTGTATCAGAGGTCGAGGTGGCCTTAAAAGATAATTATTCCCGCGTATCAGAGGTGCAGGCAGCCTTAAATGATAATTTTTCCCGTGTATCAGAGGTGCAGGCAGCCTTAAATGATAATTTTTCCCGTGTATCAGAGGTGCAGGCAGCCACAAATGATAATTGTTCCCGTGTATCAGAGATGCAGTCGGCCTTAAATGATAATTATACCCGCGTATCAGAGGTCCAAGCGGCAATAAATGATAACTGTACCCGTGTATCAGAGGTCGAAGCGGCCTTAAATGATAATTGTACTCGTGTATCAGAGGCTCAGGCGGCCTTCCAGGATAATTGTTCCCGTGTATCAGAGGTCGAGGCGGCCCTCAAGGAAACTTGTTCCCGCGTATCAGAGGTCGAGGCGGCCATGAAGGATAGGTATACCCGCGCATCAGAGGCTGAGGTGGCATTCCAGGATAATTGTTCCCGCGTATCAGAGGTGCAGGCGGCCTTAAATGATAACTGTGCTCGCCTATTCGAGGTCGACGCGACTTCACACAAGAATACCAATCTCATAGCAGAGGTGCAAAAGGTTATCAATGGCAATTGTGGTCGCTTAGCACAGGTAGAGAAGATCGTCCAGTACATCAACACTCGCATGGCTCAAATGGCGTCGGCGGCCCCTGACAACACTAGCCGTGTGGCTGAGCGGGTTAAGGACCGGCACAATGTGACTTGCTCCACGCCCTGCACACCTGCAGTACACCAATCAGAGGAAATAATCACAGTTCTGATGCAAGTAGACGGTAGGGAAAGAGCGAGACTTCTTGGCGCTGAAGGCAAAAATGTGACAAGAATAAGAGTAGAGTATGGTGTTAAACTTACAATCCCCTCAGACAACACGGAACCTGTTTCTGTTCGGGGGGAACGGCGGCGTGTGAAGGAGGCCGTGTCACATATTGTTAGGTGTCATAACGGAAAGCCGTTCACAGCACCGGAACCCTCTCTACAGTGAGCTGTATAAAACCTTTTACATTACTCAGGAAATTTCTGACTCTGAAAGTCAAATCAAGGGTTTTACTTATGTCTCACAATTAGATTCTTTTCCACATTGTAACACTTCTAATCTAACTAGAATAACTTACAAACCTACTCAACCAGGTCTGTCAAGACACTTTATCTAATACAGTACTAAATGGGAATAATTACACTGGACGTTGCTTGCTATCAGTTGTTTAAAAATTCTTAACATATGACTGGACGTCTTAGAACATTTTTTGCCATTACTTATATTCTATCTATCTATATACCTATGCTGCTTCCCCCAAAGTAAGGAAGGTAGCCGAGACAAGACGACACACTCTCACTTCACTCATCCACCCACGCACATTCATTCGCATCTTTTTAGCATCTTATATTATGTCACTAAATTGTGAGTGACTAAGAGAAGGCTGGATATGAAGGACAAGTGCAGTGATTCACATCCAGCCACTCCTCATAATTATACACCAACAGCCACCCCACTTTTTCCTCCACTGGCTTATCAAACACCAGGTAAATATCTTTCTCAGGTGACTCAGCAAGGTGTGCAGACTAACAGACAAACAGACAGACATGCAGGCTGACAGAGAAACAGATGGTGACTCAGACAGACATGCAGACTGACAGACAAACAGATGGTAAATCAGACAGACATGCAGGCTGACAGAGAAACAGATGGTGACTCAGACATATATGCAGTCTGACAAACAAACAGATGGTGACTCAGAGAGATATGCAGACTGACAGAGAAACAGATGCTGACTCAGACAGATATGCAGACTGACAGAGAAACAGATGGTGACTCAGACAGATATGCACACTGACAGACAAACAGACAGACACACAAAGCCTGCCGCCGATTAGGAGCGATTGCCAAAAAACACACAAACAACTAAGCATCAGAGAACAATTCCCTCCTCATTAACAACCTGCTCTGTCTGATAAAACACGCCCCTGAAATTATCCGGTGTGTGTGTGTGTGTGTGTGTGTGTGTGTGTGTGTGTGTGTGTGTATTTTGGAGTTCCTGTTACTTTTAAATGCTTTTGTTACAAGATATTTCAAAAGGAGGGAACTTTCATAAGACTTCATTTGTCTCATCACACACACACACAGACACACACACACTCACACACACACACACACACACACACACACACACACACACACACACACACACACAATAATGAACTTCCATCAAGGCACTGAAAGCGTTAAACAGATGCGCTTAACAACCTACGTGGTTTGGGGGGATTGCGTTACACTTCTTTTTAGACGAATTATTTTCCTTCTTACACCTCATTCTCTTGTAAAATCCTGATGCAAACTCTCCTGATATAGAAAAATGTAAACAGCACCAGAGAAAGATCGGACGTATCATCCAATTGAATCGCTTAACAAAAAGTGTTAGAGAAGCCTCCGAACCTACATCTCTCGACTGAATAAAATCGTCTGAAATTACAGAGGACAAAAATAAATGGGACTATCATTTTAAGGAGTTACTATCAAATATCGTATATCTTAATGGGGGATTTATGCCTTCCTAAAATTCCCTCGAATGTCATAAATCCCTCCTCTCTCTCTCTCTCTCTCTCTCTCTCTCTCTCTCTCTCTCTCTCTCTCTCTCTCTCTCTCTCTCTCTCTCTCTCTCTCTCTCTCACACACACAAATATCGCATATATTTCATGTACTATTTTCTATGGTTCCCTAATCTGTCACGTCTCTCTCTCTTTCTCTCTCTCTCTCTCTCCCTCTCTCTCTCTCTCTCTCTGTCTCTCTCTCTCTCTCTCTCTCTGTCTCTCTCTCTCTCTCTCTCTCTCTCTCTCTCTCTCTCTCTCTCTCTCTCTCTCTCTCTCTCTCTCTCGTAACTTCCCTCCGTCCACAGCCCCAACCACACACACACAGGCGGGTAAACTTTTGTCTTGGGGGTCAAAAGACGAACACAAGTCAAACCGGTCCACCACAACCCCTGCCTCAGTTCACCTCAGTCGCGGCCGCACTGAACCACCACACACGTTCCTTCGCCTTTGCCGCTCAGGGAAGGTTGCTGGAGAGAGAAGCCTTCGCGTGGTGGCACTGATAAAACCCCTACCTGGCTGTATAAACCTCCCTCACATCCCACCCTACCACCCAGAAGAGGATGGTGAGCTGCAGAAACAAAAAGTGTGACTTCAACCTGCAGTCCACTGGGTTCACGTTCATTGCATTTCTCGTACTTGTGCTTGCTACACCTCCTCTCCATAGCACTTCCTCGTGACTAGCGCTATGCTGTAAATCTCTAGCAAAACCTCAGCATTCAAGCTGGAGAGATGGCAATATTAGGCTAAGAAATGGTCGGAGTATTCGAGAGTGGAAAGGGAGAGGTCTAATATAATCTTGTCGCCTGTGTGTTGTAATTCGGCCAAGTTGAAGGGAATTGACTATACAAGAGTGAAGGCGGGTTATAAATCCAATATTGTGGCCTGGGTGTTGTGATTAGGCCAAGTTAAAGTGAGCAGATTATAGGACAGTGAACAGAGGCAGGGGGAGCCATGGAATATTGTGGGGTGTGCTGCAATCCTGGCAATTTCTCGGTACAGTGGATTTCCGTAGCGTCACTTGAGAGTGGTAGCCGAGAGATATGGGTGGGTGGGGAGTGGATAGGAAGGGTGTAGGGGTGGTGGTTTGGGGTGTACAGGGGTGTATTAGTGTCCTGGGTGTCGAGGGGTTAATACGGGTGGTGATGTAGTGTATTAGGGGGTTATAGGAGTGGTGTATAAGTGTATTAGGGGAGATATAGGGGTGGTGTGTTAGTGTATTAGGGAGCTTATAGAGGTAGTGTATTAGTGTATCAGGAGGGTCATAGGGTTACTGTATTAGTGTATTAGGGGGGGTTATAAGAGTGGTGTATTAGTGTAATAGGGGGGTCATTGGGGTGGTGTATTAGTGTATTAGGGGGGTAGCAGGGGTGGGGCATTAATGTGTTAGGAGTGCATCTCAGGTGTAGTATTAGTGTATCAGGGCTGTATTAGTGACGGTGTATTAGGACTATCTCCGTGGCACCCTAATACTTACACTCATCCCTCCTAATACATTACCACGTCTTTGGCTTAAATTACCCAACCTCTTTACGAGTTTGCTTTTCTTTCCTGCTTCTTTTTCTTTTTGTTTGTTCTTTGTTTTCTTTTTCTTGCTACCACCAGGCGATTATACACCGCTATGGGATCTCAGATAGTGAACGGCATGATAGAGCAAATTATAACAAAGATAAAGAACAGTAATAATTATACAAACGATATACAACACAGTAAAGATTAATGATTATAGTTAAAAAGTAATGGGCTTTAATAAAACACTGATGATTACAATGATCATAGAGATGATCTATGGTGATGATCCAATTGTGATGCAGGGTGATTATGATATTCAATAAAATGGTTATTCAGGATTAGGTGAAACAGCGGTCAGTAAAGTGATTACAGTGATGACGTCTGGAGATGATTCTAGCAAATGAGATGAACAAAGTGATGATTATATTGAATAAAATCGTTACTGATGGTTATGGTGAAATAGTGATGATTATAGTCATTAAAATTATTATAACCATCCTAATATACAGTATAATAATCATCATTATCACTATTCCATTCACCATTAAGAGATCATCACTATCATCACTTTTACTAGAAATGCAAGCCACTTTAATCACAAATCGCCACTATCATCACAATCACCACCATATCAATAATCATCACCTCACTAAAATTCTTATCACTCCTATCACCACTAATAATTACCATTACTCATCACCACAAACATTACTATAATCTTCACCATTAGCGTCATCACTATAATCATTACTATTATCACCAAGATCATCACCATTACTTAGAATCATCACCATCGCCATAGTCACCACTAATCACCACCATTAGTCATCACAAGCATAATTTTCAACATTGGTGTCATTAATAAAATCATTTTAATAATCACACAATCATTATCATTACTCATCATCAACACCACCGCTAGTCATCACTAAATATCACCATTACTGTCATCACTAGTTTAATTTTCAACATAGGTGTCATTACTACCATCAGTACTATAATCCCACAATCATTATCACTACTTATCACTTTAATCACCATCACCACTACTGATCACCATTTAGCATCATCGTCATCACAACTACAATTATCACTATTAGGCATCACAATACTCACTACTGTAACGACACAACCACTACCATAACTAAACATTATATTCACCATCGTCACTGCTACATCAACTACCAATCATCACCAATACTATCATGACTACAGTCCCTAATCACCATCATCATCACCATTACTAATATGACTACAAGCCTTAATCACCATTATCATCATTACTATCATGACTACAATCGCCAATCACCACCATCACCACCATTACTATCATGACTATAATCGCCAATCACTATCATCATCACCATTACGATCATGAATACAATCGCTAATCATCATCATCACCATTACTATTCACCATCATAATAGCCCCTCAAACCAAAACAAAATGGCCTAATGCTAAAAAAAAAAAAAACATAACTTCAAGGCCTTTACAAACAATTCTAGTTGGGCAAGATGGCTAGAAATCTTTTAATAAAATTCGTAAACACACCACGACTCTCACTCCCAAAAAAAAAAGGATTACCTTAGAAAGATATATAAGTCTGTCTTGGATAAATTACCAACTACAGACATGGGTAATACACACAAAACGCAAAAGAGGAAGGAGGAGGAGGAGACAAAGGTGAAGAGCGAGGAGACAGAGGGGAAGATGGAGGAGACAGAGGTGAAGGAGGAGGAGACAGAGGTGAAGAGGGAGACAGAGATGAAGAGGGAGACAGAGGGGAAGATGGAGGAGACAGAGGGGAATATGGAGGAGACAGAGGGGAAGATGGAGGAGACAGAGGTGAAGGAAGAGGAGACAGAGGTGAAGATGGAGGAGACAGAGGGGAAGATGGAGGAGACAGAGGGGAAGATGGAGGAGACAGAGGGGAAGATGGAGGAGACAGAGGTGAAGGAGGAGGAGACAGAGGGGAAGATGGAGGAGACAGAGGGGAAGATGGAGGAGACAGAGGGGAAGATGGAGGAGACAGAGGTGAAGGAGGAGGAGACAGAGGTGAAGAGGGAGACAGAGGTGAAGATGGAGGAGACAGAGGGGAAGATGGAGGAAACAGGGGGGAAAGGAGAGGAGAGGAAGGAGGAGAAGGGGGAGGAGGAAAAAAAGAAAGTGAAAAACACGAAATGCAACTGCTTTCAACGCTTAGCTGCATCGTTCAAAAAGTGGAAAAAGAAGGAGAGGAGGAAGGAGGAGAGAAAAGAGGAAGAGGAGGAGGAGGAGGAGGAGCGTTCTCTACCGAAAAAGAAAATGTATAATCCCTTTAAATGGTGCATCAACCCCGAGAAAGATCGAAATGAGATGAAAAAGAAAATGAAGACCACAGAGTTAAAATATATGACCCGCAATGAAAATACTGCTACTGATGATACTATAATGCCCGTATCTGATGCCCCAACCTCCCCGTCCGCCCCCACCCTCCCGTCCGTCCCCGCCCACCCGACCGCCCCAGCCCCCCCGTCCGACCCCAACCCCAAGTTGGCCCCAGCCCCCTAGTTGGTCCTCACACCCTCGTCTGCCCAAGCCCCCCCGTCCGCCCCAATACCCCCGTCCGTCCCAGTCCCCCCGTCCGCCCCAACACCCCCGTCCGCCCCCAACCCATCGTCGGCCCAAGCCCCCCCGTCCGCCCCAGCCTCCCCCTTCGACCCAGCCCCGCCTTCCGCCCACACCCTCACGTCCACCAAAGCCCCCTCGCCCGCCTCCACCCCCCAGTCCGCCACAACCTCCTCGTCGTCCGCCCCCGCCCCCTCCTTCGATAACACGCTTTTCAGGGAGGATGGCAGCAAGATGCAAAACGGGGTGCAACTTGACGTGATAAAAAACCTGATATTATACCTGGTGTTTGAAAATCAACAAGTAAAAACATCCGTTCAAGATTTAGTTGGCAGCGTAGCCCGCCTAGCTGACCGCCTGGCAGAGGCTGAGGCGGCCTTGCAAGATAATTGCACACGCGTATCAGAGGTGCAGGCGACCATAAAGTAAAATTGTACCCGAGTATCACAGGTCGAGGCGGCCTTAAATGATAATAATACCCGCGTATCAGAGGTGCAAGCAGCCTTTAAGGAAAATTGTTCCCGCGTTTCAGAGGCAGAGGCGGCCTTCCACGATAATTAGACCCGCGTATTGGAGGTCCAGGTGGCCTTAAATGATAATTGTACCCGTGTATCAGAGGTCGAGGCGGCCTTAAAGGAAAATTGTAACCGCCTAACAGAGGCTGAGGCAGCCTTCCACGGTAATTGTACCCGCGTATCACAGGTCGAGGCGGCCTTATAGCAAAATTGTACCCGGGTATCAGAGGTGCAAGCGTCTTTCCACGATAATTGTGCCCGCGTATCAGACGTCGATGCGGCCTTAAAGGAAAATTGGACCAGCGTATCAGAGGTGCAGGCGGCCTTAAAGAAAAACTGTACACGCGCATTAGAAGTCGAGGCGGCATTACAAGAAAATTGTACCCGTGTATCAGAGGCTGAGGCGACCTTCAAAGGTAACTGTACCCGCGTACCGGAGGTGCAGGCGGCCTTAAAGGAAAGTTGTACCCGCGTATCGGAGGTGCAGGCGGCCTTAAAGGAAAATTGTGCCCGCGTATCGAAGGTCGAGGCGGCCTTAAAGGAAAATTATACCCGTGTATCAGAGGCTGAGGCGGCCTTCCAGGATAATTATACCCGAGTATCAGAGGTCCAGGCGGCCTTAATTGATAATTGTTCCCGTGTATCAGAGGTGCAGGCAGCCTTAAATGATAATTGTTCCCGTGTATCAGAGGTGCAGGCAGCCTTAAATGATAATTGTTCCCGTGTATCAGAGGTGCAGGCAGCCTTGAATGATAATTGTTCCTGTGTATCAGAGGTGCAGGCAGCCTTGAATAATAATTGTTCCCGCGTATCAGAGGTCGAGGCGGCCTTAAAGGAAAATTGTAACCGCCTAACAGAGGCTGAGGCAGCCTTCCACGGTAATTGTACCCGCGTATCACAGGTCGAGGCGGCTTTATAGCAAAATTTTACCCGGGTATCAGAGGTGCAAGCGGCCTTCCACGATAACTGTGCCCGCGTATCAGAGGTCGACGCAGCCTTAAAAGAAAATTGTACCAGTGTATCAGAGGTGTAGGCGGCTTTAAGGAAAAATTGTACACACATATTAGACGTCGAGTCGGCATTAAAGGAAATTTGTACCCGTGTATCAGAGGATGAGGTGGCCTTCAAGGGTAATTCTAACAGCGTATCGGAGGTGCAGGCGGCCTTAAAGGAAAACTGTACCCGCGTATCAGAGGTCGAGGCGGCCTTAAATGATAATTGTTCCCGTGTATCAGAGGTGCAGGCACCCTTAAATGATAACTGCTCCCGTGTATCGGAGGTGCAGGCAGCCTTGAATGATAATTGTTCCCGCGTATCAGAGGTGCAGGCAGCCTTAAATAATAATTGTTCCTGTGTATCAGAGGTCGAGGCGGCCTTAAATGATAATTGTTCCCGTGTATCACAGGTGCAGGCAGTCTTAAATGATAATTGTACCCGTGTATCAGAGGTCGAGGTGGCCTTAAAAGATAATTGTTCCCGCGTATCAGAGGTGCAGGCAGCCTTAAATGATAATTGTTCCCGTGTATCAGAGGTGCAGGCAGCCTTAAATGATAATTGTTCCCGTGTATCAGAGGTGCAGGCAGCCACAAATGATAATTGTTCCCGTGTATCAGAGATGCAGTCGGCCTTAAATGATAATTATACCCACGTATCAGAGGTCCAAGCGGCAATAAATGATAACTGTACCCGTGTATCAGAGGTCGAAGCGGCCTTAAATGATAATTGTACTCGTGTATCAGAGGCTCAGGCGGCCTTCCAGGATAATTGTTCCCGTGTATCAGAGGTCGAGGCGGCCCTCAAGGAAACTTGTTCCCGCGTATCAGAGGTCGAGGCGGCCATGAAGGATAGGTATATCCGCGAATCAGAGGCTGAGGCGGCATTCCAGGATAATTGTTCCCGCGTATCAGAGGTGCAGGCGGCCTTAAATGATAAATGTGCTCGCCCATTCGAGGTCGAGGCGACTTCACACAAGAATACCAATCTCATAGCAGAGGTGCAAAAGGTTATGAATGGCAATTGTGGTCGCTTAGCACAGGTAGAGAAGATCGTCCAGTACATCAACACTCGCATGGCTCAAATGGCGTCGGCGGCCCCGGACAACACTAGCCGTGTGGCTGAGCGGGTTAAGGACCGGCACAATGTGACTTGCTCCACGCCCTGCACACCTGCAGTACACCAATCAGAGGAAATAATCACAGTTCTGATGCAAGTAGACGGTAGGGAAAGAGCGAGACTTCTTGGCGCTGAAGGCAAAAATGTGACAAGAATAAGAGTAGAGTATGGTGTTAAACTTACAATCCCCTCAGACAACACGGAACCTGTTTCTGTTCGGGGGGAACGGCGGCGTGTGAAGGAGGCCGTGTCACATATTGTTAGGTGTCATAACGGAAAGCCGTTCACAGCACCGGAACCCTCTCTACAGTGAGCTGTATAAAACCTTTTACATTACTCAGGAAATTTCTGACTCTGAAAGTCAAATCAAGGGTTTTACTTATGTCTCACAATTAGATTCTTTTCCACATTGTAACACTTCTAATCTAACTAGAATAACTTACAAACCTACTCAACCAGGTCTGTCAAGACACTTTATCTAATACAGTACTAAATGGGAATAATTACACTGGACGTTGCTATAAGTTGTTTAAAAATTCTTAACATATGACTGGACGTCTTGGAACATTTTTTGCCATTACTTATATTCTATCTATCTATATACCTAGGCTGCTTCCCCCAAAGTAAGGAAGGTAGCCGAGACAAGACGACACACTCTCACTTCACTCATCCACCCACGCACATTCATTCGCATCTTTTTAGCATCTTATATTATGTCACTAAATTGTGAGTGACTAAGAGAAGGCTGGATATGAAGGACAAGTGCAGTGATTCACATCCAGCCACTCCTCATAATTATACACCAACAGCCACCCCACTTTTTCCTCCACTGGCTTATCAAACACCAGGTAAATATCTTTCTCAGGTGACTCAGCAAGGTGTGCAGACTAACAGACAAACAGACAGACATGCAGGCTGACAGAGAAACAGATGGTGACTCAGACAGACATGCAGACTGACAGACAAACAGATGGTAAATCAGACAGACATGCAGGCTGACAGAGAAACAGATGGTGACTCAGACAGACATGCAGTCTGACAAACAAACAGATGGTGACTCAGAGAGATATGCAGACTGACAGACAAACAGATGGTGACTCAGACAGATATGCAGACTGACAGAGAAACAGATGGTGACTCAGACAGATATGCACACTGACAGACAAACAGACAGACACACAAAGCCTGCCGCCGATTAGGAGCGATTGCCAAAAAACACACAAACAACTAAGCATCAGAGAACAATTCCCTCCTCATTAACAACCTGCTCTGTCTGATAAAACACGCCCCTGAAATTATCCGGTGTGTGTGTGTGTGTGTGTGTGTGTGTGTGTGTGTGTGTGTGTGTGTGTGTGTGTGTGTGTGTGTGTGTATTTTGGAGTTCCTGTTACTTTTAAATGCTTTTGTTACAAGATATTTCAAAAGGAGGGAACTTTCATAAGACTTCATTTATCTCATCACACACACACACACACAGACACACACACACTCACACACACACACACACACACACACACACACACACACACACACACACAATAATGAACTTCCATCAAGGCACTGAAAGCGTTAAACAGATGCGCTTAACAACCTACGTGGTTTGGGGGGATTGCGTTACACTTCTCTTTAGGCGAATTATTTTCCTTCTTGCACCTCATTCTCTTGTAAAATCCTGATGCAAACTCTCCTGATATAGAAAAATGTAAACAGCACCAGAGAAAGATCGGGCGTTACATCCAATTGAATCGCTTAACAAAAAGTGTTAGAGAAGCCTCCGAACCTACATCTTTCGACTGAATAAAATCGTCTGAAATTACAGAGGACAAAAATAAATTGGACTGTCATTTTAAGGAGTTACTATCAAATATCGTATATCTTAATGGGGGATTTATGCCTTCCTAAAATTCCCTCGAATGTCATAAATCCCTCCTCTCTCTCTCTCTCTCTCTCTCTCTCTCTCTCTCTCTCTCTCTCTCTCTCTCTCTCTCTCTCTCTCTCTCTCTCTCTCTCACAAGTATCGTATATATTTCATGTACTATTTTCTATGGTTCCATAATCTGTCATCTCTCTCTCTCTTTTTCTGTCTCTCTCTCTCTCTCTCTCTCTCTCTCTCTCTCTCTCTCTCTCTCTCTCTCTCTCTCTCTCTCTCTCGTAACTTCCCTCCGTCCACAGCCCCAACCACACACACACAGGCGGGTAAACTTTTGTCTTGGGGGTCAAAAGACGAACACAATTCCAACCGGTCCACCACAACCCCTGCCTCAGTTCACCTCAGTCGCGGCCGCACTGAACCACCACACACGTTCCTTCGCCTTTGCCGCTCAGGGAAGGTTGCTGGAGAGAGAGGCCTTCGCGTGGTGGCACTGATAAAACCCCTACCTGGCTGTATAAACCTCCCTCACATCCCACCCTACCACCCAGAAGAGGATGGTGAGCTGCAGAAACAAAAAGTGTGACTTCAACCTGCAGTCCACTGGGTTCACGTTCATTGCATTTCTCGTACTTGTGCATGCTACACCTCCTCTCCATAGCACTTCCTCGTGACTAGCGCTATTCTGTAAATCTCTAGCAAAACCTCAGCATTCAAGCTGGAGAGATGGCAATATTAGGCTAAGAAATGGTCGGAGTATTGGAGAGTGGAAAGGGAGAGGTCTAATATAATCTTGTCGCCTGTGTGTTGTAATTCGGCCAAGTTGAAGGGAATACACTATACAAGAGTGAAGGCGGGTTATAAATCCAATATTGTGGCCTGGGTGTTGTGATTAGGCCAAGTTAAAGTGAGCAGAGTATAGGACAGTGAACAGAGGCAGGGGGAGCCATGGAATATTGTGGGGTGTGCTGCAATCCTGGCAATTTCTCGGTACAGTGGATTTCCGTAGCGTCACTTGAGAGTGGTAGCCGAGAGGTATGGGTGGGTGGGGAGTGGATAGGAAGGGTGTAGGGGTGGTGGTTTGGGGTGTACAGGGGTGTATTAGTGTCCTGGGTGTCGAGGGGTTAATACAGGTGGTGGTGTAGTGTATTAGGGGGGTTATAGGAGTGGTGTATAAGTGTATTAGGGGGGATATAGGGGTGGTGTGTTAGTGTATTAGAGAGCTTATAGTGGTAGTGTATTAGTGTATCAGGAGGGTCATAGGGGTACTGTATTAGTGTATTAGCGGGGGTTATAAGAGTGGTGTATTAGTGTAATAGGGGGGTCATAGGGGTGGTGTATTAGTGCATTAGGGGGGTAGCAGGGGTGGGGCATTAATGTGTTAGGAGTGCATCTCAGGTGTAGTATTAGTGTATCAGGGCTGTATTAGTGACGGTGTATTAGGACTATCTCCGTGGCACCCTAATACTTACACTCATCCCTCCTAATACATTACCACGTCTTTGGCTTAAATTACCCAACCTCTTTACGAGTTTGCTTTTCTTTCCTGCTTCTTTTTCTTTTTGTTTGTTCTTTGTTTTCTTTTTCTTGCTACCACCAGGCGATTATACACCGCTATGGGATCTCAGATAGTGAACGGCATGATAGAACAAATTATAACAAAGATAAAGAACAGTAATAATTATACAAACGATATACAACACAGTAAAGATTAATGATTATAGTTAAAAAGTAATGGGCTTTAATAAAACACTGATGATTTCAGTGATAATAGAGATGATCTATGGTGATGATCCAATTGTGATGCAGGGTGATTATGATATTCAATAAAATGGTTACTGAGGATTAGGTGAAACAGTGGTCAATAAAGTGATTACAGTGATGACGTCTGGAGATGATTCTAGCAAATGAGATGAACAAAGTGATGATTATATTGAATAAAATCGTTACTGATGGTTATGGTGAAATAGTGATGATTACAGTCATTAAAATTATTATAACCATCCTAATATACAGTATAATAATCATCATTATCACTATTCCATTCACCATTAAGAGATCATCACTATCATCACTTTTACTAGAAATGCAAGCCACTTTAATCACAAATCGCCACTATCATCACAATCACCACCATATCAATAATCATCACCTCACTAAAATTCTTATCACTCCTATCACCACTAATAATTACCATTACTCATCACCACAATCATTACTATAATCTTCACCATTAGCGTCATCACTATAATCATTAATATTATCACCAAGATCATCACCATTACTTAGAATCATAACCATCGCCATAGTCACCACTAATCACCACCATTAGTCATCACAAGGATAATTTTCAACATTGGTGTCATTAATAAAATCATTTTAATAATCACAAAATCATTATCATTACTCATCATCAACACCACCGCTAGTCATCACTAAATATCACCATTACTGTCATCACTAGTTTAATTTTCAACATAGGTGTCATTACTACCATCAGTACTATAATCACACAATCATTATCACTACTTATCACTTTATTCACCATCACCACTACTGATCACCATTTAGCATCATCGTCATCACAACTACAATTATCACTATTAGGCATCACAATACTCACTACTGTAACGACACAACCACTACCATAACTAAACATTATATTCACCATCGTCACTGCTACATCAACTACCAATCATCACCAATACTATCATGACTACAGTCCCTAATCACCATCATCATCACCATTACTAATATGACTACAGGCCTTAATCACCATTATCATCATTACTATCATGACTACAATCGCCAATCACCACCATCACCACCATTACTATCATGACTATAATCGCCAATCACTATCATCATCACCATTACGATCATGAATACAATCGCTAATCATCATCATCAAAATTACTATTCACCATCATAATAGCCCCTCAAACTAAAACAAAATGGCCTAATGCTAAAAAAAAAAAAAAAAACATAACTTCAAGGCCTTTACAAACAATTCTAGTTGGGCAAGATGGCTAGAAATCTTTTGATAAAATTCGTAAACACACCACGACCCTCACTCCCAAAAAAAAAAAAAAAGGATTACCTTACAAAGATATATGTCTGTCTTGGATAAATTACCAACTACAGACATGGGTAATACACCCCAAACGCAAAAGAGGAAGGAGGAGGAGGAGAGAAAGGTGGAGAGCGAGGAGACAGAGGGGAAGATGGAGGAGACAGAGGTGAAGGAGGAGGAGACAGAGGTGAAGAGGGAGACAGAGGTGAAGAGGGAGACAGAGGGGAAGATGGAGGAGACAGAGGGGAAGATGGAGGAGACAGAGGGGAAGATGGAGGAGACAGAGGGGAAGGAGAAGGAGACAGATGTGAAGATGGAGGAGACAGAGGGGAAGATGGAGGAGACAGAGAAGAAGATGAAGGAGACAGAGGGGAAGATGGAGGAGACAGAGGGGAAGATGGAGGAGACAGAGGTGAAGGAGGAGGAGACAGAGGGGAAGATGGAGGAGACAGAGGGGAAGATGGAGGAGGCAGAGGGGAAGATGGAGGAGACAGAGGTGAAGGAGGAGGAGACAGAGGTGAAGAGGGAGACAGAGGGGAAGATGGAGGAGACAGAGGGGAAGATGGAGGAAACAGAGGGGAAAGGAGAGGAGAGGAACGAGGAGAAGGGGGAGGAGGAAAAAAAGAAAGTGAAAAACACGAAATGCAACTGCTTTCAACGCTTAGCTGCATCGTTCAAAAAGTGGAAAAAGAAGGAGAGGGGGAAGGAGGAGAGAAAAGAGGAAGAGGAGGAGGAGGAGGAGGAGCGTTCTGTACCGAAAAAGAAAATGTATAATCCTTTTAAATGGTGCATCAACCCCGAGAAAGATCGAAACGAGATGAAAAAGAAAATGAAGACCACAGAGTTAAAACATATGACCCGCAATGAAAATACTGCTACTGATGATACTATAATGCCCGTATCTGATGCCCCAACCTCCCCGTCCGCCCCCACCCTCCCGTCCGTCCCCGCCCACCCGACCGCTCCAGCCCCCCCGTCCGCCACCAACCCCAAGTTGGCCCCAGCCCCCTAGTTGGTCCTCACACCCTCGTCCGCCCAAGCCCCCCCGTCCTCCCCAATACCCCCGTCCGAACCAGTCCCCCCGTCCGCCCCAACACCCGCGTCCGCCCCCAACCCCTCGTCGGCACAAGCCCCCCCGTCCGCCCCAGCCTTCCCCTCCGACCCAGCCCCGCCTTCCGCCCACACCCTCACGTCCACCCCAGCCCCCTCGCCCGCCTCCACCCCCTAGTCCGCCACAACCTCCTCGTCGTCCGCCCCCGCCCCCTCCTTCGATAACACGCTTTTCAGGGAGGATGGCAGCAAGATGCAAAACGGGGTGCAACTTGACGTGATAAAAAAACTGATATTATACCTGGTGTTTGAAAATCAACAAGTAAAAACATCCGTTCAAGATTTAGTTGGCAGCGTTGCCCGCCTAGCTGACCGCCTGGCAGAGGTTGAGGCGGCCTTGCAAGATAATTGCACACGCGTATCAGAGGTGCAGGCGACCATAAAGTAAAATTGTACCCGAGTATCACAGGTCGAGGCGGCCTTAAATGATAATAATACCCGCGTATCAGAGGTGCAAGCAGCCTTTAAGGAAAATTGTTCCCGCGTTTCAGAGGCAGAGGCGGCCTTCCACGATAATTAGACCCGAGTATTGGAGATCCAGGTGGCCTTAAATGATAATTGTACCCGTGTATCAGAGGTCGAGGCGGCCTTAAAAGAAAATTGTAACCGCCTAACAGAGGCTGAGGCAGCCTTCCACGGTAATTGCACCCGCGTATCACAGGTCGAGGCGGCCTTATAGCAAAATTGTACCCGGGTATCAGAGGTGCAAGCGTCTTTCCACGATAATTGTGCCCGCGTATAAGAGGTCGATGCGGCCTTAAAGGAAAATTGGACCAGCGTATCAGAGGTGCAGGCGGCCTTAAAGAGAAACTGTACACGCGTATTAGAAGTCGAGGCGGCATTACAAGAAAATTGTACCGGTTATCAGAGGCTCAGGCGACCTTCAAAGGTAACTGTACCCGCGTATCGGAGGTGCAGGCGGCCTTAAAGGAAAGTTGTACCCGCGTATCGGAGGTGCAGGCGGCCTTAAAGGAAAATTGTGCCTGCGTATCGAAGGTCGAGGCGGCCTTAAAGGAAAATTATACCCGTGTATCAGAGGCTGAGGCGGCCTTCCAGGATAATTATACCCGAGTATCAGAGGTCCAGGCGGCCTTAATTGATAATTGTTCCGTGTATCAGAGGTAGAGGCAGCCTTAAATGATAATTGTTCCCGTGTATCAGAGGCCGAGGCGGCCTTAAATGATAATTATTTCCGCGTATCAGAGGTGCAGGCAGCCTTAAATGATAATTGTTCCCGTGTATCTGAGGTGCAGGCAACCTTAAATGATAATTGTTCCCGTGTATCAGAGGTGCAGGCAGCCTTGAATGATAATTGTTCCTGTGTATCAGAGGTGCAGGCAGCCTTGAATGATAACTGTTCCCGCGTTTCAGAGTTCGAGGCGGCCTTAAAGGAAAATTGTAACCGCCTAACAGAGGCTGAGGCAGCCTTCCACGGTAATTGTACCCGCGTATCACAGGTCGAGGCGGCCTTATAGCAAAATTGTACCCGGGTATCAGAGGTGCAAGCGGCCTTCCACGATAACTGTGCCCGCGTATCAGAGGTCGATGCAGCCTTAAAAGAAAATTGTACCAGTGTATCAGAGGTGCAGGCGGCTTTAAGGAAAAATTGTACACGCATATTAGAGGTCGAGTCGGCATTAAAGGAAATTTGTACCCGTGTATCAGAGGATGAGGTGGCCTTCAAGGGTAATTCTACCAGCGTATCGGAGGTGCAGGCGGCCTTAAAGGAAAACTGTACCCGCGTATCAGAGGTCGAGCCGGCCTTAAATGATAATTGTTCCCGTGTATCAGAGGTGCAGGCACCCTTAAATGATAACTGCTCCCGTGTATCGGAGGTGCAGGCAGCCTTGAATAATAATTGTTCCCGCGTATCAGAGGTGCAGGCAGCCTTAAATAATAAATGTTCCTGTGTATCAGAGGTCGAGGCGGCCTTAAATGATAATTGTTCCCGTGTATCACAGGTGCAGGCAGCCTTAAATGATAATTGTACCCGTGTATCAGAGGTCGAGGTGGCCTTAAAAGATAATTGTTCCCGCGTATCAGAGGTGCAGGCAGCCTTCAATGATAATTGTTCCCGTGTATCAGAGGTGCAGGCAGCCTTAAATGATAAATGTTCCCGTGTATCAGAGGTGCAGGCAGCCACTAATGATAATTGTTCCCGTGTATCAGAGATGCAGTCGGCCTTAAATTATAATTATACCCGCGTATCAGAGGTCCAAGCGGCAATAAATGATAACTGTACCCTTGTATCAGAGGTCGAAGCGGCCTTAAATGATAATTGTACTCGTGTATCAGAGGCTCAGGCGGCTTTCCAGGATAATTGTTCCCGTGTATCAGAGGTCGAGGCGGCCCTCAAGGAAACTTGTTCCCGCGTATCAGAGGTCGAGGCGGCCATGAAGGATGGGTATACCCGCGAATCAGAGGCTGAGGCGGCATTCCAGGATAATTGTTCCCGCGTATCAGAGGTGCAGGCGGCCTTAAATGATAAATGTGCTCGCCTATTCGAGGTCGACGCGACTTCACACAAGAATACCAATCTCATAGGAGGGGTGCAAAAGGTTATGAATGGCAATTGTGGTCGCTTAGCACAGGTAGAGAAGATCGTCCAGTACATCAAGACTCGCATGGCTCAAATGGCGTCGGCGGCCCCGGACAACACTAGCCGTGTTGCTGAGCGGGTTAAGGACCGGCACAATGTGACTTGCTCCACGCCCTGCACACCTGCAGTACACCAATCAGAGGAAATAATCACAGTTCTGATGCAAGTAGACGGTAGGGAAAGAGCGAGACTTCTTGGCGCTGGAGGCAAAAATGTGGCAAGAATAAGAGTAGAGTATGGTGTTAAACTTACAATCCCCTCAGACAACACGGAACCTGTTTCTGTTCGGGGGGAACGGCGGCGTGTGAAGGAGGCCGTGTCACATATTGTTAGGTGTCATAACGGAAAGCCGTTCACAGCACCGGAACCCTCTCTACAGTGAGCTGTATAAAACCTTTTACATTACTCAGGAAATTTCTGACTCTGAAAGTCAAATCAAGGGTTTTACTTATATCTCACAATTAGATTCTTTTCCACATTGTAACACTTCTAATCTAACTAGAATAACTTACAAACCTACTCAACCAGGTCTGTCAAGACACTTTATCTAATACAGTACTAAATGGGAATAATTACACTGGACGTTGCTTGCTATCAGTTGTTTAAAAATTCTTAACATATGACTGGACGTCTTGGAACATTTTTTGCCATTACTTATATTCTATCTATCTATATACCTAGGCTGCTTCCCCCAAAGTAAGGAAGGTAGCCGAGACAAGACGACACACTCTCACTTCACTCATCCACCCACGCACATTCATTCGCATCTTTTTAGCATCTTATATTATGTCACTAAATTGTGAGTGACTAAGAGAAGGCTGGATATGAAGGACAAGTGCAGTGATTCACATCCAGCCACTCCTCATAATTATACACCAACAGCCACCCCACTTTTTCCTCCACTGGCTTATCAAACACCAGGTAAATATCTTTCTCAGGTGACTCAGCAAGGTGTGCAGACTAACAGAAAAACAGACAGACATGCAGGCTGACAGAGAAACAGATGGTGACTCAGACAGACATGCAGACTGACAGAGAAACAGATGGTGACTCAGACAGACATGCAGACTGACAGACAAACAGATGGTAAATCAGACAGACATGCAGGCTGACAGAGAAACAGATGGTGACTCAGACAGACATGCAGGCTGACAGAGAAACAGATGGTGACTCAGACAGACATGCAGTCTGACAAACAAACAGATGGTGACTCAGAGAGATATGCAGACTGACAGACAAACAGATGGTGACTCAGACAGATATGCAGACTGACAGAGAAACAGATGGTGACTCAGACAGATATGCACACTGACAGACAAACAGACAGACACACAAAGCCTGCCGCCGATTAGGAGCGATTGCCAAAAAACACACCAACAACTAAGCATCAGAGAACAATTCCCTCCTCATTAACAACCTGCTCTGTCTGATAAAACACGCCCCTGAAATTATCCGGTGTGTGTGTGTGTGTGTGTGTGTGTGTGTGTGTGTGTGTGTGTGTGTGTGTGTGTGTGTGTGTGTGTGTGTGTGTGTGTGTGTGTGTGTATTTTGGAGTTCCTGTTACTTTTAAATGCTTTTGTTACAAGATATTTCAAAAGGAGGGAACTTTCATAAGACTTCATTTGTCTCATCACACACACACACACAGACACACACACACTCACACACACACACACACACACACATACACACAATAATGAACTTCCATCAAGGCACTGAAAGCGTTAAACAGATGCGCTTAACAACCTACGTGGTTTGGAGGGATTGCGTTACACTTCTTTTTAGGAGAATTATTTTCCTTCTTACACCTCATTCTCTTCTAAAATCCTGATGCAAACTTTCCTGATATAGAAAAATGTAAACAGCACCAGAGAAAGATCGGGCGTTACATCCAATTGAATCGCTTAACAAAAAGTGTTAGAGAAGCCTCCGAACCTACATCTCTCGACTGAATAAAATCGTCTGAAATTACAGAGGACAAAAATGAATGGGACTGTCATTTTAAGGAGTTACTATCAAATATCGTATATCTTAATGGGGGATTTATGCCTTCCTAAAATTCCCTCGAATGTCATAAATCCCTCCTCTCTCTCTCTCTCTCTCTCTCTCTCTCTCTCTCTCTCTCTCTCTCTCTCTCTCTCTCTCTCTCTCTCTCTCTCTCTCTCTCTCTCTCTCTCACAAATATCGTATATATTTCATGTACTATTTTCTATGGTTCCCTAATCTGTCATCTCTCTCTCTCTTTCTCCATCTCTCTCTCTCTCCCTCTCTGTCTCTCTCTCTCTCTCTCTCTCTCTCTCTCTCTCTCGTAACTTCCCTCCGTCCACAGCCCCAACCACACACACACAGGCGGGTAAACTTTTGTCTTGGGGGTCAAAAGACGAACACAAGTCAAACCGGTCCACCACAACCCCTGCCTCAGTTCACCTCAGTCGCGGCCGCACTGAACCACCACACACGTTCCTTCCCCTTTGCCGCTCAGGGAAGGTTGCTGGAGAGAGAGGCCTTCGCTTGGTGGCACTGATAAAACCCCTACCTGACTGTATAAACCTCCCTCACATCCCACCCTACCACCCAGAAGAGGATGGTGAGCTGCAGAAACAAAAAGTGTGACTTCAACCTGCAGTCCACTGGGTTCACGTTCATTGCATTTCTCGTACTTGTGCTTGCTACACCTCCTCTCCATAGCACTTCCTCGTGACTAGCGCTATGCTGTAAATCTCTAGCAAAACCTCAGCATTCAAGCTGGAGAGATGGCAATATTAGGCTAAGAAATGGTCGGAGTATTCGAGAGTGGAAAGGGAGAGGTCTAATATAATCTTGTCGCCTGTGTGTTGTAATTCGGCCAAGTTGAACGGAATAGACTATACAAGAGTGAAGGCGGGTTATAAATCCAATATTGTGGCCTGGGTGTTGTGATTAGGCCAAGTTAATGTGAGCAGAGTATAGGACAGTGAACAGAGGCAGGGGGAGCCATGGAATATTGTGGGGTGTGCTGCAATCCTGGCAATTTCTCGGTACAGTGGATTTCCGTAGCGTCACTTGAGAGTGGTAGCCGAGAGGTATGGGTGGGTGAGGAGTGGATAGGAAGGGTGTAGGGGTGGTGGTTTGGGGTGTACAGGGGTGTATTAGTGTCCTGGGTGTCGAGGGGTTAATACGGGTGGTGGTGTAGTGTATTAGGGGGGTTATAGGAGTGGTGTATCAGTGTATTAGGGGGGATATAGGGGTGGTGTGTTAGTGTGTTAGGGAGCTTATAGAGGTAGTGTATTAGTGTATCAGGAGGGTCATAGGTGTACTGTATTAGTGTATTAGGGGGGGTTATAAGAGTGGTGTATTAGTGTAATAGGGGGGTCATAGGGGTGGTGTATTAGTGTATTAGGGGGGTAGCAGGGGTGGGGCATTAATGTGTTAGGAGTGCATCTCAGGTGTAGTATTAGTGTATCAGGGCTGTATTAGTGACGGTGTATTAGGACTATCTCCGTGGCACCCTAATACTTACACTCATCCCTCCTAATACATTACCACGTCTTTGGCTTAAATTACCCAACCTCTTTACGAGTTTGCTTTTCTTTCCTGCTTCTTTTTCTTTTTGTTTGTTCTTTGTTTTCTTTTTCTTGCTACCACCAGGCGATTATACACCGCTATGGGATCTCAGATAGTGAACGGCATGATAGAAAAAATTATAACAAAGATAAAGAACAGTAATAATTATACAAACGATATACAACACAGTAAAGATTAATGATTATAGTTAAAAAGTAATGGGCTTTAATAAAACACTGATGATTACAGTGATCATAGAGATGATCTATGGTGATGATCCAATTGTGATGCAGGGTGATTATGATATTCAATAAAATGGTTACTGAGGATTACGGTGAAACAGTGGTCAGAAAGTGATTACAGTGATGACGTCTGGAGATGATTCTAGCAAATGAGATGAACAAAGTGATGATTATATTGAATAAAATCGTTACTGATGGTTATGGTGAAATAGTGATGATTACAGTCATTAAAATTATTATAACCATCCTAATATACAGTATAATAATCATCATTATCACTATTCCATTCACCATAAAGAGATCATCACTATCATCACTTTTACTAGAAATGCAAACCACTTTAATCACAAATCGCCACTATCATCACAATCACCACTATATCAATAATCATCACCTCACTAAAATTCTTATCACTCCTATCACCACTAATAATTACCATTACTCATCACCACAATCATTACTATAATCTTCACCATTAGCGTCATCACTATAATCATTACTATTATCACCAAGATCATCACCATTACTTAGAATCATCACCATCGCCATAGTCACCACTAATCACCACCATTAGTCATCACAAGCATAATTTTCAACATTGGTGTCATTAATAAAATCATTTTAATAATCACACAATCATTATCATTACTCATCATCAACACCACCGCTAGTCATCACTAAATATCACCATTACTGTCATCACTGGTTTAATTTTCAACATAGGTGTCATTACTACCATCAGTACTATAATCACACAATCATTATCACTACTTATCACTTTATTCACCATCACCACTACTGATCACCACTTAGCATCATCGTCATCACAACTACAATTATCACTATTAGGCATCACAATACTCACTACTCTAACGACACAACAACTACCATAACTAAACATTATATTCACCATCATCACTGCTACATCAACTACCAATCATCACCAATACTATCATGACTACAGTCCCTAATCACCATCATCATCACCATTACTAATATGACTACAAGCCTTAATCACCATTATCATCATTACTATCATGACTACAATCGCCAATCACCACCATCACCACCATTACTATCATGACTATAATCGCCAATCACTATCATCATCACCATTACGATCCTGAATACAATCGCTAATCATCATCATCACGATTACTATTCACCATCATAATAGCCCTTCAAACCAAAACAAAATGGCCTAATGCTAAAAAAAAAAAAAAAAAAAAAAAAAAACATAACTTCAAGGCCTTTACAAACAATTCTAGTTGGGCAAGAGGGCTAGAAGTCTTTTGATAAAATTCGTAAACACACCACGACTCTCACTCCCAAAAAAAAAAGGATTACCTTAGAAAGATATATAAGTCTGTCTTGGATAAATTACCAACTACAGACATGGGTAATACACACAAAAAGCAAAATAGGAAGGAGGAGGAGGAGACAAAGGTGAAGAGCGAGGAGACAGAGGGGAAGATGGAGGAGACAGAGGTGAAGGAGGAGGAGACAGAGGTGAAGAGGGAAGACAGAGGTGAAGAGGGAGACAGAGGGGAAGATGGAGGAGACAGAGGGGAAGATGGAGGAGACAGAGGGGGAGATGGAGGAGACAGAGGGGAAGGAGGAGGAGACAGATGTGAAGATGGAGGAGACAGAGGGGAAGATGGAGGAGACAGAGGGGAAGATGGAGGAGACAGAGGGGAAGATGGAGGAGGCAGAGGTGAAGGAGGAGGAGACAGAGGGGAAGATGGAGGAGACAGAGGGGAAGATGGAGGAGACAGAGGAGAAGGAGGAGCAGACAGAGGTGTAGAGGGAGACAGAGGTGAAGATGGAGGAGACAGAGGGGAAGATGGAGGAAAAAGAGGGGAAAGGAGAGGAGATGAAGGAGGAGAATTGGGAGGAGGAAAAAAAGAAAGTGAAAAACACGAAATGCAACTGCTTTCAACGCTTAGCTGCATCGTTCAAAAAGTGGAAAAAGAAGGAGAGGAGGAAGGAGGAGAGAAAGGAGGAAGAGGAGGAGGAGGAGGAGCGTTCTGTACCGAAAAAGAAAATGTATAATCCTTTTAAATGGTGCATCAACCCCGAGAAAGATCGAAACGAGATGAAAAAGAAAATGAAGACCACAGAGTTAAAACATATGACCCGCGATGAAAATACTGCTACTGATGATACTATAATGCCCGTATCTGATGCCCCAACCTCCCCGTCCGCCCCCACCCTCCCGTCCGTCCCCGCCCACCCGACCGCCCCAGCCCCCCCGTCCGCCCCCAACCCCAAGTTGGCACCAGCCCCCTAGTTGGTCCTCACACCCTCGTCCGCCCAAGCCCCCCCGTCCGCCCCAACACCCCCGTCCGCCCCCAACCCCTCGTCGGCCCAAGCCCCCCCGTCCGCCCCAGCCTCCCCCTCCGACCCAGCCCCGCCATCCGCCCACACCCTCACGTCCACCCCAGCCCCCTCGCCCGCCTCCACCCCCCAGTCCGCCACAACCTCCTCGTCGTCCGCCCCCGCCCCCTCCTTCGATAACACGCTTTTCAGGGAGGATGGCAGCAAGATGCAAAACGGGGTGCAACTTGACGTAATAAAAAACCTGATATTATACCTGGTGTTTGAAAATCAACAAGTAAAAACATCCGTTCAAGATTTAGTTGGCAGAGTAGCCCGCCTAGCTGACCGCCTGGCAGAGGCTGAGGCGGCCTTGCAAGATAATTGCACACGCGTATCAGAGGTGCAGGCGACCATAAAGTAAAATTGTACCCGAGTATCACAGGTCGAGGCGGCCTTAAATGATAATAATACCCGCGTATCAGAGGTGCAACCAGCCTTTAAGGAAAATTGTTCCCGCGTTTCAGAGGCAGAGGCGGCCTCCCACGATAATTAAACCCGCGTATTGCAGGTCCAGGTGGCCTTAAATGATAATTGTACCCGTGTATCAGAGGTCGAGGCGGCCTTAAAGGAAAATTGTAACCGCCTAACAGAGGCTCAGGCACCCTTCCACGGTAATTGTACCCGCGTATCACAGGTCGAGGCGGCCTTATAGCAAAATTGTACCCGGGTATCAGAGGTGCAAGCGTCTTTCCACGATAATTGTGCCCGCGTATCAGAGGTCGATGCGGCCTTAAAGGAAAACTGGACCAGCGTATCAGAGGTGCAGGCGGCCTTAAAGAAAAACTGTACACGCGTATTAGAGGTCGAGGCGGCATTACAAGAAAATTGTACCCGTGTATCAGAGGCTGAGGCGACCTTCAAAGGTAACTGTATCCGCGTATCGGAGGTGCAGGCGGCCTTAAAGGAAAGTTGTACCCGCGTATCGGAGGTGCAGGCGGCCTTAAAGGAAAATTGTACCCGCGTATCGAAGGTCGAGGCCGCCTTAAAGGAAAATTATACCCGTGTATCAGAGGCTGAGGCGGCCTTCCTGGATAATTATACCCGAGTATCAGAGGTCCAGGTGGCCTTAATTGATAATTGTTCCCGTGTATCAGAGGTAGAGGCAGCCTTAAATGATAATTGTTCCCGTGTATCAGAGGTCGAAGCGGCCTTAAATGATAATTATTCCCGCGTATCAGAGGTGCAGGCAGCCTTAAATGATAATTGTTCCCGTGTATCAGAGGTGCAGGCAGCCTTAAATGATAATTGTTCCCGTGTATCAGAGGTGCAGGCAGCCTTAAATAATAATTGTTCCTGTGTATCAGAGGTCGAGGCGGCCTTAAATGATAATTGTTCCCGTGTATCACAGGTGCAGGCAGCCTTAAATGATAATTGTACCCGTTTATCAGAGGTCGAGGTGGCCTTAAAAGATAATTGTTCCCGCATATCAGAGGTGCAGGCAGCCTTAAATGATAATTGTTCCCGTGTATCAGAGGTGCAGGCAGCCTTAAATGATAATTGTTCCCGTGTATCAGAGGTGCAGGCAGCCACAAATGATAATTGTTCCCGTGTATCAGAGATGCAGTCGGCCTTAAATGATAATTATACCCGCGTATCAGAGGTCCAAGCGGCAATAAATGATAACTGTACCCGTGTATCAGAGGTCGAAGCGGCCTTAAATGATAATTGTACTCGTGTATCAGAGGCTCAGGCGGCCCTCCAGGATAATTGTTCCCGTGTATCAGAGGTCGAGACGGCCCTCAAGGAAACTTGTTCCCGCGTATCAGAGGTCGAGGCGGCCATGAAGGATAGGTATACCCGCGCATCAGAGGCTGAGGCGGCATTCCAGGATAATTGTTCCCGCGTATCAGAGGTGCAGGCGGCCTTAAATGATAACTGTGCTCGCCTATTCGAGGTCGAAGCGACTTCACACAAGAATACCAATCTCATAGCAGAGGTGCAAAAGGTTATGAATGGCAATTGTGGTCGCTTAGCACAGGTAGAGAAGATCGTCCAGTACATCAAGACTCGCATGGCTCAAATGGCGTCGGCGGCCCCGGACAACACTAGCCGTGTGGCTGAGCGGGTTAAGGACCGGCACAATGTGACTTGCTCCACGCCCGGCACACCTGCAGTACACCAATCAGAGGAAATAATCACAGTTCTGATGCAAGTAGACGGTAGGGAAAGAGCGAGACTTCTTGGCGCTGGAGGCAAAAATGTGGCAAGAATAAGAGTAGAGTATGGTGTTAAACTTACAATCCCCTCAGACAACACGGAACCTGTTTCTGTTCGGGGGGAACGGCGGCGTGTGAAGGAGGCCGTGTCACATATTGTTAGGTGTCATAACGGAAAGCCGTTCACAGCACCGGAACCCTCTCTACAGTGAGCTGTATAAAACCTTTTACATTACTCAGGAAATTTCTGACTCTGAAAGTCAAATCAAGGGTTTTACTTATGTCTCACAATTAGATTCTTTTCCACATTGTAACACTTCTAATCTAACTAGAATAACTTACAAACCTACTCAACCAGGTCTGTCAAGACACTTTATCTAATACAGTACTAAATGGGAATAATTACACTGGACGTTGCTTGCTATCAGTTGTTTAAAAATTCTTAACATATGACTGGACGTCTTGGAACATTTTTTGCCATTACTTATATTCTATCTATCTATATACCTAGGCTGCTTCCCCCAAAGTAAGGAAGGTAGCCGAGACAAGACGACACACTCTCACTTCACTCATCCACCCACACACATTCATTCGCATCTTTTTAGCATCTTATATTATGTCACTAAATTGTGAGTGACTAAGAGAAGGCTGGATATGAAGGACAAGTGCAGTGATTCACATCCAGCCACTCCTCATAATTATACACCAACAGCCACCCCACTTTTTCCTCCACTGGCTTATCAAACACCAGGTAAATATCTTTCTCAGGTGACTCAGCAAGGTGTGCAGACTGACAGACAAACAGACAGACATGCAGGCTGACAGAGAAACAGATGGTGACTCAGACAGACATGCAGACTGACAGACAAACAGATGGTAAATCAGACAGACATGCAGGCTGACAGAGAAACAGATGGTGACTCAGACAGACATGCAGTCTGACAAACAAACAGATGGTGACTCAGAGAGATATGCAGACTGACAGACAAACAGATGGTGACTCAGACAGATATGCAGACTGACAGAGAAACAGATGGTGACTCAGACAGACATGCAGTCTGACAAACAAACAGATGGTGACTCAGAGAGATATGCAGACTGACAGACAAACAGATGGTGACTCAGACAGATATGCAGACTGACAGAGAAACAGATGGTGACTCAGACAGATATGCACACTGACAGACAAACAGACAGACACACAAAGCCTGCCGCCGATTAGGAGCGATTGCCAAAAAACACACCAACAACTAAGCATCAGAGAACAATTCCCTCCTCATTAACAACCTGCTCTGTCTGATAAAACACGCCCCTGAAATTATCCGGGGTGTGTGTGTGTGTGTGTGTGTGTGTGTGTGTGTGTGTGTGTGTGTGTGTGTGTGTGTATTTTGGAGTTCCTGTTACTTTTAAATGCTTTTGTTACAAGATATGGATAGGTCACCAAGTTTTGTCACGGTGACACCTGACGATGTATCCATACGTTATGCAATTGCGAGGTCCGTCATTTGCACATTTTTCAAGTTTCATGGGTGATGTTTGGTAGGCATTTGTGGGAGACCTTCCTCTACCCAACGCCAGGCGGGGATAATGCCTGGCCCCACCTTACCCCCCTCCCCCCCTGCACGCCATTTTCTCAGCAACTTGCCTCTTAGCAGTGACCTGGCCAGTAAAGACATGTCGCACCACGGTCTCCCCAGTGACGAAATTCAAGGTGAAAGTGATTCCTGAGGTGGAGGACAAAGGAAGAAATAAGCCAGAAGAAGAAGCAAGCAGAAGTGATGAGGCAGTAATGTCGTAAAAGAAGATGCCATATGTTGATGTTTTTGGTGAGTGAACAACGCTTATATTGCCTATATTAAAGTCTGAAAACCAATATACTCTTGTACTACATATAAATTTGTACCAAATAAATAAATATCTAACTAGTTATGAATGGTTTGAAATAGCTACCCCTCTCATAGAAGACGTTTTCTCTTGAGACTGGCCTGAGAGAACACAGTAACAAGGTAAAGGTATTCTTACTTCTACCGTATTTCTAAACTCAACTGAGCACTTTCTCTCTGAATTTTCGATCATTCTCATAAAAAGTGGGGGTTTTAGGCAAAAAAAAAAAAACTTTTTAAAACTGCAGGGATGGGGGGTGTCACTGGTGAAAAATCTGCCGGGACGTGGCGGGTTAACCCTTTCATGCACGGACTCCAATCGAGCCATTAAATACCATCCTGTACAACGCACCATGATGCACATCGTGTCAAACAAAGGAGGACACAAGTTTCCCGACAATGTGTCACATTTTGATTTTTTTCCACAATTCGTGTCATGGTGTGCTTTACAGGTTGTTAAACAATCTAACGTCTCAAACCACCTGCGCCTGAAAGGGTTACGACACATTAACAGAAGTAAAACACTGAATATAACAAAAAAAAATATTTTAGAAAATATCAGTTACTTATAAAAGTGGAAGGAGGTCCGCATCCTGAAGAAAATTAAAAACATCAGTGAAATCACCATATCCTCCACCAAGCATCAGGGACAGACAGTAAGCACCATCTGCCCCCTTATGCCTATGCCTATGGAGGAATCTCTGACATAGGTCCCCCAAACTTGAACACTCAACCAGTAAGTGGCAGGCAGTAAGGGGAACAAGGCAATCGTAACAGCACGTTGAGACCCACCAATCATTAGGAAGCCATGTGTAAGCCGAGAGTGCCTAATGAATAGCCTGGTAAGTGCAACCTCCAATCGCCGAGGCATGAAAGGAGAACCTCGGCACAACCACTCTCTGAAAAATTTCTTATAGCTTAATATGAGCAACACCATCCCACTGTCTCTACCAACAAGATGAATCGTGTACATCGGGGAAGGTGTCATATCGGAAGCAGGAATTGGGTAGTCGGCAGGTGGCCGTTGAGAAGACTCAGCTTTATCTAAAGTATCTGCCCATTCACTGCCCACCAAACCAATATGCGCAGGAACCCCGCAGAAATCCACACAACGACCACGACGGCCAAGAAGAGAAATCCAATCTGTAATTGATAAAACCAGTGGATGGGATGCATTAACCCCCCCCCCATCCTGACGTTTTCTGGGCAGTGGTACGCCCCAATCCTGACATTTTTGGACTTTTTTTTTTTTTTGGCTCAAACATCCGCTTTTGGTGAGAAACATCGAAAATTCATAGAGAAATCGCTCACCCGAGGTTTAAAATACTCGATTCAGGTAGGAGTACCTCCTTACCTTACAGGGTTTTCTAACAGGCTGGCTGCAAAGAAAACGAGTTCTATGGAAGGATAACTATTTCACACCACTCATAAACGGTATTTATTTATTTATCTGGTACGAATTTATATGTAGTACGAGAGTATATTGGTTTTCAAATGGTAATATAGGCAATATAAGCATTGTTTCACTCACTAACTCATCACCATTCCTGACCTTTTTTTGCCACATTACCTGATCATCATTTTTGACTGTTTCTTCCTCTAATGTTTGTCCTCCACATTCTCATCGATTCGGGAATCACTCTGGCCCTGAATTTCGTACCGTCGCATGACATGGCTTTACTGGCCAGGTCACTGATAACAGGTGAATTGCTGAGAAAAGGGCATGCAGGGGGGGGGGAGAAGGTCATGCTGGGTAAGGCATTGTCCCTGCCTGGCATCTTGTAGAGGAAGGTGTCCTGTGTATACGTGCCAAAAATCACTCGCGAAAATTGAAAATTGTGCAAATTAGGGACCTTGCAATGTTGCTGCATTAATTCACGTCTCCGGGATATGAGTGCACATCATGTGAGGACGTGAATTGACGTCTCCGGGACGGAGCAGGTTAATAGACTCCAGTGCAGAAAGGGCACTATGAGTCACAAAAAATCACAAAAGCAGATTATGAGAGTGAAAATGATTTGGAGTGCATATAAAATTGCAGTCAGTTCCGACATTTACACTGAAGCAGTACCAGGGAGGCCACCTCCCCTACAAAAGGCGGGGAAGACAACACCAAAGCCTACTCCAGTACCAGCCTTAGATCTGTCAGTATAGGCAGGGACAGAGCCCTCATGAGAGGAGGTAAATTCTAAAAGGAGAGGGAAACCTGTGAGGGAAGTCAGCCCATTTTTCCAACAATGGACTTCAGAATCTCACTCAAGGGAGTAGCCAAAAACCCACCCTCGGGATCCGATGTGGACAGACTGCCAGTCTTGGTGTTCCACCCCCTTATGTGTCCCCAGTTAGGAGTAATTCAGAGGTCTTCATGTAGTTTCAACGGGAGTTTATTAGGAGGTGACAAACACAGGTCCAACCCATTCTATACCAGCCCCACAACCACCCCAGACCGAGGGCAGTGCGGTGGGAGACAGCATGTTCGCGTTTGCTGTTTATGAAATCAGCTGATACGTGCACTAATAGTGATGTAGCCACTCACTAATGGATACAGTACATATACTGTTCACTTATATACGTACGCACTGTTATTTCTAGTTTACAAGTTATTATCAATGTATGGTCACACAGTATGGGGTTACAAGGTATGGTTACGTATCATGGTTACAGTTACATAGTATGGGGTTAAAGGGTATGGTTACATACTGTAGCATGGTTACAGTTACAGAGTATGGGGTTAAAAGGTATGGTTACATAGCATGGTTACAGTTACATAGTATGGATTAAAAGATATGGTTACATAGCATGGTTACAGTTTTTATTTTATCCGAGGAAGAAGGAACCAAAGGCCAAGAGCTCACAATAACAGTTCCTTCCAAGAGAAAAACAAAATACGAGAGAGCCAAAATCAAGATCCATTCATTTCAAGATGCCTGGACACACCGCGTTTGAAAGACAGGAGATCATAGGCAGCAGGAAATACGGACAGAGGGAGACAGTTCCAGAGTTGACCTGTTGCATAAATGAAGGACTGGGAGTAACGGTTCACTCTTGCATTAGGAAGTTGGACAGAAAAGGGATAAGAGTTTGCTGCTAGACGGGTGTTACGCACCCGTCGCAGAGGTGGAGGAATGCATGCAGACAGTTCAGAGGAGCAGTGACCAATAAAGTAGCGATAGAAAAGAGATAAAGATGCAACAGTGCAGCGAAGAGACAGAGGTTGAAGGGAGTCAGTAAGAGGAGGAGAGTTAATGAGATGAAAAGGCTTTGACCCCACCCTATTGAGAAGAGCTGTATGTGGGGAGCCTCCACACACATGAGAGTTGTACTCCACACAGGGGTGGATAAATCCCCTGTATAGAGTCAACAATTGTGCAGGGGTAAAGAAAGCACGGAGTTGGCTTAGCACACCCAATCTCTTGGAAGCAGATTTTACAAGAGATGTAATATGATCTTTCCAAGATAAGTCCCGAGTAAATCAAACCCCAAGCTTGTTCAAGGATGATGCAGGATTGAGCTGAGTGTTATTAAACATAAGTGGGTATACCTGTGGAAGAATTTGACGGGTTGATAGGTGTAAGAACTGAGTCTTAGATGCATTAAAAACAAGATTAATTTTACCCCAGTCAGAGATACGAGCCAAGTCAGACATTAGGTGTGCCATAGCCTTATCCCTTGTTTGTTGAAGTAAATGCTGAGATGGGCGTTGTGGGAACCGAATGGAAAGGTGAAGGATGGAGTCATCAGCGTATGAGTGGATAGGGTTAGATGTACAGCTTAGAAGGTCATTGATGAATAAAAAGAAGAGAGTTCGTGATAGGACAGAGCCCTGAGGAACACCACTGTTGATAGATCTAGGAGAAGAGCGATGGCCATCTACAACAGTGGCTATAGAACGACCAGAAAGGAAGCTAGCAATGAAGGCACAGATAGAAAGATACAAACTGTAAGAGGGCAGTTTGGAAATTAAAGATTTATGCCAGACTCGATCGAAAGCCTTTGAGGTGTCAAGTGCAATGGCAAAGCTTTCGCCAAAGTCCCGAAAGGAGGAAGACCAGGAGTCTGAAAAGTAGGTGAGAAGATCGCCAGTGGACCGTCCCTGACGAAACCCGTACTGACGATCAGAAAGAAAGTTGTGATAGGAAAGATGCCTTAAATTTTTTTTAATGAGAATTGACTCGAATACTTTTGAAATACAGGACGTTAATGCAATTGGACGATAGTTAGAGGGTTTGGAGTGGTCACCCTTCTTTAGGACTGGCTGAATGAGAGCAAACTTCCAGCAAGAAGGAAAGGTACAAGTTGACAGAGAAAGGCGAAAGAGTTTGCCTAGACAGAAGCACAGTTCTTGAGAACAACAGGAGAGACTCCATCAGGCCCATATGCCTTGTTAGTACTGAGGCCAGTCATGGCAGAAAATACATCAGCTGAAGAAATTTTGATGTCAGCCATGAGGAAGTCAGAGGCAGGAAGTGATGGAGGAACAGCACCAGAATCGTCTAAGGTGGAATTGGAGGAGAAAGTCTATGCTAAGAGATCTGCTTTATCAGTAGAAGAATTAGCTACAGAACCATCAGAGTAAAGAAGAGGAGGGAAGGATGATGAGGTAAAGTTGTTAGACAGGTTTTTGGCAAGGTGCCAGAAGGAGCGGGAAGAATTCGAGTCGGAGAGTTGAGTGCATTTAGTACGGATGAAATTATTTTTAGCAGAGCTAAGAACAGACTTAGCATGATTCTGGGCAGAAACGTAAAGATGATGTGATTCAGGGGTGGGTTGGCTCCAGTACATTTTGTAGGACCTCTCCTTGTTGTGGACAGCATTAGAACAAGCGTGAATAAACCAAGGCTTTCTTGCGTTAGTCAAAGGATATGAGAAAGGAATGTATGCTTCCTTGCACAAGAGAATAACCTGCGTAATGCGCAAGGCACGCTCAGATGGCTCCCGGACATGGAAGCAATAATCATTTTAGGGAAAATCAAAGAAATACTGCCTGAGGGCCTCCATCTGTGGCTCCAAAATGCCACAGACGACGTTTCCCTGGAGGGTCCACAGGCCGTACCGGAGTGATAGGACAGGTTAAGGTGATAAGGTTGTGATCGGAGGAGCCCAACGGAGAGAAAAGATTAACAGTGTAAGCAGAATGATTAGTTGTAAGGAAGAGCTCAAGTATGTTGGAGCTCTCTCCAAGGCGGTCTGGGATACGGGTAGGGTGCTGTACAAGCTGCTCTAGGTCATTAAGGATAGAAAAGATGTAGGCTTGTTCACCAGGTGGATCCGTGAAAGGAGAGGAGAGCAAAAGGTGGTGGTGAACATTGAAATCTCCTAGAATGGAGATTTCAGAGAAAGGAGAAATGGATAGAATGTGTTCCATCGTAGAAGTAAGATAGTAAAAGAATTTTTGATAATCAGTAGAATTAGGGGATAAGTAAACAGCACAGATATATTTAGTCAGAGAATGACAGGGAAGCCGAAGCCAGAGTGTAGAGAAGTCAGAAGAATCGAGTTCAGGAACACGAGAGCAAGGTAAGTCGTTGCGTATATATACACAACTGCCACCTTTGGCTTTGAAATGAGTATAGAGAAAGTAGGAGGATACAGAAAAGGGTTTGCTGTCAGTTGCCTCAGACAGTTGAGTCTCAGAAAAAGAAGGTGAGGTTTAGAGGAGGAGAGGTGGTGCTCAACAGAGCGAAAGTTAGAGGAAAGGCCGCGAATGTTGCAGAAATGAAGAAGAAGAGAGTCAGACAGTAGTTCCAGGCACCTCGAGTCGTCACCGGGAGAGGGGTTAAAAGGTATGATTACATAGCACGGGTACAATTACATTGTTTGGGGTTACAAGGCATGGTTACATAGCATGGTTTCAATACTCCCCTGTATAATTAAAATGGTGTCTCCTGAAACAATGAGCCATTATCATGGAATGTGTTTGTTTATTAAGAATATTTGAGGGAAGTGAGTTTAACTAGGTTTCTAAGTACCTGATATGATAATAATTATAAGGTAGAATGGTCCAATATAAGTAGTAGGACTCAAAAGAAATACATTATTAACAAAACATGGCCATCTGAGTCAAGTGGGAAATCCAGTATTATATAAATGGAAGAATAATACGTATACCTTTGATGTGCACACACACACACACACACACACACACACACACACATATATATATATATATATATATATATATATATATATAGAGAGAGAGAGAGAGAGAGAGAGAGAGAGAGAGAGAGAGAGAGAGAGAGTTACGAGATGAGAGTAGGCAACACGATAACTAGATCTAACTGCGTGAAAACTGAGAAGAACAAAGTGAAAAGGGAAGTGAACAAATAGTTAAGTGAAGAAAAACAATAAAAAAAACACAACTCCAATCTCGCAACACAGGTCCGAAAGTAAATAAAATTAGCCGAAAAGGGCAAGGGCAAAATAAACACATTGAAAGATACCTAATATAATACAAGCTAATAATATTTACAATATTTACAACGAGATAATGAAACACAAAAGAAAGAGAAGGATAAGTAACCTTTTAATACCCTGAATAATTACATTAAAGTCTGGACACAAACTTAACAGACAAAAGAAATAAAATCATACAAAAAGAGATAACTAAACCGCATTCAATTGCCACAAATAATAATAATACAATAACACTAATACTTATGATTGGATGCTAATACGAAGTGAAAAGACGTTCAGATGTAGGCCTGTATACAACACACAAAATACTGCTTCTCCTCCCTCTCTGATCTCCAGTCCAAACACTCCCTCTATCGATGCCAATCCCACAAAAACTCTCTGTCCATTCAAAATTCTCCTCTTTATATACCCTCTGGCTGCGTGCATGAGTCAACATGCAGCTGGAGGTCAGACGAGGAAATATACAGAAAAGAGCGAGGCAAATTAATCTCTCCCCCATACTTCAAACGTTATAAATATCACTGGTGAATACAAATCTTTATGTCGCCAGTTTAACCTCCACAGTAAGTCACTGATATTAAAAACAATTTTAGACACACTCGCGTCGAGAGAGCAAACAAAATTAACTAAGACTTTATAACTGAGTATGCACCAAACAGGCAACAACATGAGCAAGTGCATGTGCTTAGATGCTGGCATAAACAGCATCGACGCACATACACACACGCTCAGCAATAAGCACGCACTATACAGTCATACATGCACAATGTACACAAAAATATATATATATATATATATATATATATATATATATATATATATATATATATATATATATATATATATATATATATATATATATATATATATATATATATTGTTACATAGCCTATGATTTCATCATCCTTTTTGTCTAATTTTAACGCACAGTATGCTGCATGTTTGATCACGAGTTGTGTTCTGCCTCAGTCCCCCCCTTCTATCGTTATAGTAGAGTAAGTCGTTCTCTCTGTTGTCCAGAGCGGGATTGTCAACTCTATGTCCCCATGGCTTCATTTGCGCGTCCCATATTACAAGTTGTATCAAGCTCTCCTGGCCCCTATATAATGAGCTCAGTCTCTGCATCATTGCTAATTAGATCTGCTCCTCATTTTGTTCACATCTCTGTCCTCCCCTGTACAGATATTATTGTGAGTGCTCAAGAAATCCTTCCAAACATCTAGCAGCTGTGTGTAATTTGAGTATAACTGTTATTGCATTTTTTCTCTTGTACTGTATAGCATGAGTTTGATTTGTGGGCCTAGTGAAGTTTTTGTAATTCGTGTGGGGTTCTTTATGTCAGTCATTTTTGATAATAGTTTGTATCTGTAATTATTTATCTGGCATTCACTGAGTATTATCTGGTATCTTATTTTATCAGGGCTGACTTAGATAAATTTATTCTTACTAATTTCGTGTTAATAGAGGCCTATTGCAGTTAACCATATATTTAACCTGTTTATTTGCCATTACATTATCCTTATGAGTCCTCAATGTTTTATTGTTAGTTTGAGCAATAAACTTTGACTTGTAATTTTACCTCCTAACTCTTTTTGTTTTGAACCTGGAACTTTACGGGACAGTAGTGATTTTTAGTATTCTCACTTAAAGTGTACATTATCTTTTCCTCTGTTCCATGTAACATAAATTTGGCGACACTCATTATCAGGATATTCAGGATATTTATCATAAGGATATTGTTTGATATTTTGTGACTGATATATTCATCATGGCTACTATTTCTACACTTGATGGAAGCCAAAGATTTTTTTGTCAAATTGTGCAAACAGTGTTTATGATATAGAAAACAAGAACAAAGAATGAACTTAAACTTGTTGCTCAACAATTGGGAATTGCTATTCAGCTCTCATAATTCTAAAGATCAAATTGTTGACATTGATTAATGAAAGCTTGTTTAATGTAACTCCTCAGAAATGAGCAAACGTAGATTGAATTAGCTAAGTTACAGCTAGCCCATGCCAGGAGGCTCGTGCTAAGGAGGCTGAATTTCAGGCAAATGCTAAGGAGGCTGAATCTCAGGCTCGTATTCATAGAGGCACAGGCTCCAGGCACAAGTTGAAACTTGCTAGGATTCAGGCAGACCACATGAGTATCGCATGAAACTTAAGGTGGAACTGGATCATCTAGCTCTGATGATTTTGATGTGGCTAAAAATGTTAAACTTGTCCCTCCTTTTAATGAAACTGATTTAACAAAGTATTTTCTAGTTGTTTGAGAGGGTAGCTACAGGTTTTAATTGGCCCAAAAAGTATTGGCCAGTACTCCTTCAAACTGTTCTCACCGGTAATTAGCTCTCAAGTAACTTATGCATCTTTGCCTCAGGATCAATCTGATAATTATGATGTAGTAAAGAGCTTGATTCTTAAGAAGCCTATGAGCTTGTTCCTGAAGCCTATAGAGTAAAATTTAGGACAACTTATGAGCAAGATAAGGAAATCTCTCATGTGTAGGTATGCAAAAATCAAAGATCTGTTAGAGCAGTGGTTTCTGATTTTGACAAATTTAAGCAGATGATTTTGCTGGAGGACTTCAAAAGGTGTTAATAAAGGTGTAAGCCTATATCTTGATGAGAAAAGAATAGATAATTTGTCTGATGCTGCAGTTTTAGCTGATGAATATGTTCTCACTCACAAGAGATATTCTAAAGAAAAAGGGAAAGCTGAGAGTAAGTAATAATGTTGCCTCTACTCAGAGTACAGGTAACAGGAAAGAGAATAAAAGTTGAATGATGTTTCTCAGAGAAGTAAATACCACTTCTCCACCTCTAGAATTCAGAAAAAGTAATTGTACTAATTTGTAGTAAGCTTGGTCATACTATGGAGAAATGTTTCAGGAGACAGCGTGATGTGAACAAAAAGGAGTCTTTAAATATTCAGTCAATTGGTCCAGTGTCCACCCTTGAGAGTTCCCAGAATTCTTTAACTGAGTTAACTGAACCTGCTTTGAGGGGTAAATTAAATCCTCATGATGAAGCTCCTATTTTGAGCAGTAACGTGGGTGACACTCTCAAGAGTTCATGTGCTAATTTCCTGTCTGATGGTTTTGTCAGTCCTCTGGACATTAATGACAGGAAATCAGTTAAAATATATCGTGATACAGGTGCTTGCCAATCCCTTATGCTGACCAGTCTTCTAGGCTCTAATGTTAATTCCTCTGATGAAACTGTAATCTTACAAGGTGTAGGGAATAATTACTTCTCTGTCCCTCTGTGCAGAGTGAATTTAGGGTCTGGTTTTGTTAATAGTTCTGTTATGGTTGGGTTGGTTGAGACACTCCCAATGTCGGGTGTAACTTTCTTACTTGGAAATGATATTGGTGGAAGTCAAGTGTGTCCAGCTCCTCAGTTGTCTAATGAGCCAGTGGCTGCGGCCCAGGATTGTGATGTCCCTGATGTGTTCCCTGCATGTGCTGTCACTAGGGCTAAGTCTAAAGTTACTGGTGACTTAGAGGATAATGATGATGTTATCCTAGCTGACACTTTTCTTGCTAATTTGGACCACTCACCAGATGAGGCAGTACCCCGTAGTGTTGATAATTTGTCTCGTCAAGAGTTGGTTGAGTTGCAGGTTGCTGACCCTGAGTTGAAAGGTCTAGCTAACTCTGCTTGCAGTGAGGAAGAGTCAGCTGGTGCTTCTACTTGTTATTATATAAAGTCAGGAGTACTTATGAGGAAGTGGAGACCCCCAACAGCATCAACCGACTGTGAGTGGGAGGTTGTACATCATGTTGTCATCCCTCGTGTTTGTAGGCAGGATATCATTAGAGTGGCTCATGATTCCAGTTTGGCAGGACACCTTGGAGTGAGGAAGACTGTGGCACGCATTTTGAAACACTTCTACTGGCCAGGTATCTACAGGGATGTTTCCTAGTATTGTAAGTCTTGACACACCTGTCAAGTTGTGGGAAAGTGTAATCAGACCGAAAAGGTTGCACCTCTAGTTCCCATTCCTCCTTTTGAGGCGCCATTCACCCGTGTGTTGGTGGATATTGTGGGCCCTCTTCCTAAGACTTCTTCAGGATTTTCTTATGTGTTGACCCTAATTGATATGGCTACTCGTTATCCAGAAGCCATTCCACTTAGAAATATCTCAGCAAAGAGCGTGGTTAAGGAAATGCTAGGGTTCTTCACAAAGTTTGGTCTGCCCAAGGAGGTACAGTCAGACCAGGGAAGTAATTTCATGTCAAATGTTTTCAAGCAGTCTCTGAAAGAGTTGGGCATCACCCAGATCACGTCTTCAGCTTACCATCCCCAGACCCAAGGAGCGTTGGAGAGATATCGTCAAACACTCAAATCGATGCTCAAGAAATACTGTTTGGAACATCAGAAAGACTGGGATAAAGGTCTTCCATTCGTTGTGTTTGCCGCAAGAGAATCTCCAAATGAATCACTGGGCTTCTCACCTTTTGAACTACTGTTTGGCCATGAAGTAAGAGGACCCTTAAGTTACTCAAGGTATGTTGTCTGTCGGAGGTAGATTACGTCAACCTGCTGGAGTATGTGATGAAGTTCAAAGAACGGCTGTCCACTGCTTTACAGCTGGCGAGAGAGAATTTAGGGAGCTGCTCAGGAGAAGATGAAGACTTGGTATGATAAGAAGTCCAGGTTACGTCACTTTCAGCCAGGAGATCAGGTTTTGATTCTGCTACCGGTTCATGGGCAACCTCTTGAAGCCAATTTTAGTGGCCCTTATTTCGTGGAGAAGAAACTCAGTGATGTCAACTATGTCATCGCCACACCAGATCGTAGAAAGAACAAGCAACTTTGTCACATCAACATGCTAAAGTTATATCACAGGCGGAACGAAAATAACCCAGTCTGCACTTTAGCTGTTCCACCCGAGTCTGCAAGTGAAGTTCTCCCATGCAGCATGAGCCTGAGTGATAGTTTGGGGAAGAATCCTGATATCATGAATGATCTCCAGATTAAGCTTTCTCATCTACCTCCCGAGGAAAGGCAGGAGTTTTCGGCATTACTGCAGGAGTACCCGCAAGTGTTCCGTGCCACTCCAGGAAGAACCACTGTGTTGATGCATGATGTCGATGTTGGAGACGCAAAGCCAATTAAACTGCCCCCTTACCGTGTGAACCCAGTGAAAGTTCCTCTCATCCAGAAGGAGCTTGGCTACCTGTTGGACCACAAGATGATTGAGCCCTGTCAGAGCGAGTGGAGTTCTCCTGTCACTCTGGTCCCTAAGCCAGGGGGGTCACAGCGGCTTTGCATTGACTACAGACGTGTTAATCAGATAACCAAAACAGACACTTACCCTCTCCCTCGCGTGGAAGATTGCATACACAAGATCGGAAAGGCTAGGTACATAAGTAAGTTTGATTTGTTAAAGGGATACTGGCAAGTACCTATGACTGAACGTGCTAGGGAAGATCTCATGTTTTGTAACACTAGGAAAGACTTTTGCATGTTCTGTAATGCCATATGGTATGAAGAATGCACCAGCCACATTTCAGAAGCTCATGAATGTTGTAACAGAGGGTTTGGCAGGGTGTGTTGTTTATACTGATGATGTATTAATCTTCAGTGACAACTGGAAAGATCACCTATGCCATGTCAGTAAATTTCTTGAGCGTTTGGTTCAAGCTAATCTTGTAGCTAATTTATCAAAGTGTGAGTTTGGTCAAGCTAAAGTTCAGTACCTTTGGTACGTAATTGGTGATGGACATGTTGCACCACCAGGAGCTAAGGTTCAGGTTATAAGTGATCTTCCCAGACCTAAAACTAGGAAAGAGCTACAATGATTTTTGGGAATGGTAGGTTATTACAGGAGATTTGTTCTTAACTTTTCAATTCTTTTATCACCACTTACAGACCTACTGAAGAAATGAGTTAAATTTGTCTGGACCGATAACTGTGAATCCTCTTTCAACAAACTTAAAGCCATCCTATTAAGTCAGCCAGTGCTCGCTACTCCAAATTTTGCTAAGTCTTTTAAGATGGCTGTTGACGCAAGTGAAACAGGAGCTGGGGCTGTTTTGCTGCAAGAGGATGATCAGGGCATTGAACATTCTGTATCTTATTACAATAAAAAGTTCACTCCACCTCAAAAGAACTACTCAACTATTGAGAAAGAGCTTTTGGCCTTGATTTTGGGTTTACAGCATTTTTCATTTTATTTGTGTTCTGGTTTTGACCCCATAGTCATTTATACCGATCATAACCCACTGAAATTCCTTAGTAAGTTTAAAGATAAAAATCAGAGATTGACAAGATGGAGTCTACTTCTTCATGAGTATTCATTAGACATACAACATGTCAAGGGGAAAGAAAATGTTATTGCAGATTGCTTATCTAGACTTTAGACAGATTGTTTTAGAGTAATAAATTTCCTTTGTAAATTTCTTTTTTCTTTGTGGGGAGGTGTTACATAGCCTATGATTTCATCATCCTTTGTGTAATTCTAACGTACAGTATGCTGCATGTTTGATCACGAGCGTGTTCTACCTCACTCCCCCCGTCCTCCCTTATAGTAGAGTAAGTCGTTCTTTCTGTTGTTCAGAGCAGGATTGTCAACTCTTTGTCCCCTCTGGCTTCCTTTGCGCGTCCTTCTTACAAGTTGTATCAAGCTCTGCCGGCCCCTATATAATGAGCTCAGTCTCTGCATTATTGCCACTTAGATCTACTCCTCATTTTGTTCACATCTCTGTCCTCCCCTGTACAGTTGTTATTATTGTGAGTGCTCAGGAAGTCTCCAGCCATCTAGCAGCTGTGTAATTTGAGTATAAGTGTTATTGCATTTTTTCTTGTACTGTATAGCGTGGGGTGTTAATTCGTAGGCCTAGTGAGGTTTTGTGATTCATGTTTTTATGTCAGTTATTTTTGATAATATATATATATATATATATATATATATATATATATATATATATATATATATATATATATATATATATATATATATATATATATATATATATATATATATATAATAATTTTTAATTTATTTATTTTTTTTGTATTTTAATTTTTTACATTTTTTCTTGGTTTTATATTTTTTATCTTATATTATAAAGAAAAACTAATCTAAAGACCCTAAAACTAATCACCTAACAGACAAATCGCTAACCTATACTAAATCCTATAGAGACAAATAGCTAGACCTGCACTAATGGTAAAAATACCTCGACTAACAGAACACCATCGACTGCAGATATGTAATGCCTTTCTACATGACATACCTGTACTCATCACCTGGTGACTGTCAGTAGAGGAACAACCTAATATAGGGGACATCAATATATGAAAGGGAAGCAGACGAGTCAGGGACATTTCCATATATGTCAGCTGTTGTCCCTAATTAGAATAACTTAAGCAAGATAATATAATGTATTTACATAATTTGTACAAAAAGTGAAGAACCTAGCCCAGCAGACCACCATCGACTGCAAGTGCCCAATACCTTCCTATATTGCACACTTGCACTCATTAGCTGGTCTGTCAGGCGAGGAACTTGGCTTAATGTAGGGGACATCTATATTAGAAATAGATCGGTGGGAGGAGGAACTATTTAAAATATGTCAACTGTCAACCCTAATTAATATTACAATATATACATATTTACCGTTGATAAAAACCATAACCACACAGTAAAAAAGTCACATCACTCTGATCAGTCCGGTCTCTCTCAAGAAAGCCATCAATTTATCAGTCATAACAATGTCCCCATCACCCAGGATGGTGGAAAGGGTGAAGGGGACGTCTACTGCGCTGCAGTAATTTTTAAGTGAAGCGCGTTCACGAATAAATCGCCGACAGCGCAGGATGATATGACTGATAGATAACACCACATTACAGATGTCACAGTGCGGTGGGAAGCGTCTTTCCATATATGGTTTTATGTGGGTTAAAATGATGGCATTAAGCCGTAACCGTGCCAACACTTTTTTCTTCTAGGCGACTGGGACGGTTGGCAGTGTCCCAGTCGCCCAGGTACGGCTTACAAGTTGGAATATTTAGTCTGGTCCACTGACCTTGCCTCAGAAGATTTATTGATTTCTTTCCGAGAGATAGACTCGACCGTAGATTACGAGGAACGTCCCAAGTCTCCTCGAGCTCCACAGCCGACTTTGCAAGTAAGTCAGCCTGCTCATTGCCGTAGATATGACAATGACCAGGCACCCAGATCAGCGTGAATGACTTGTTGCATGAATGCAACTTATTAACGATGCGGCCCTGGATCTCATGAGAGTCCGTAGTGCAAGATGCAATTGCCTGAAGGGCTGATTTTGAATCTGAAAATATGACAAATGAGTCATGCCTAGAATTGAGAGCATAGTCTATGGCTTTGTCAATAGCAAAAAGTTCTGAAGTAAACACAGATGTATGAGTCGGCAACCGATACCTGAGGGCACATTCAGTTGACCACACACTTGCACCCACACATTCACTCGACTTGGAGCCGTCAGTGTACAATTGATGGGACCCCAAGTGACGAACAATGATGTTACGAAACAAGTGGTGGACCTCCGCCTCCGGCGCCTTGGCCTTTGATGCTGGGAGCCATGTAACATCGACTGTAAAGCTGGGTGGCTCCCAAGGCGCTATATTTTTAAGCACCAACTTGTCACTGGGGTCCACATCAAGCTCCTGAGTCAGTAAGTGGAGGCGAGCGGCAAGGGGCCGACGCACCCCCCGCAAAAGGTGGTGGTATTGACGTAGGGGGGTACAGGCCACATTGCCGATATTACTTTTCCTTAATGTCCTTACACCGTAGGACAAGGCCAGGTGGTCACGGCGAATACGGAGGGGAGGCACATTCGCCTTCACTTCCATACGAGCTACACGGGTACACCGGACAGCTCCAAGACACATTCGCAAGCATTTATTCTGCAACACATCCAATCCATTCAGCGTGGCATCAGATGCCGAGCCATACACCTGTGCGCCATAGTCTAGCTTCGATCGAATAAGGGACTTATACACCATTAATAAAGATTTTCTGTCGGCACCCCATGTAGTACCCGCTAGGTACTTGAGGACATTTAACGGTTTATCACAACAAGCAAGCAAAGTATTAACGTGAAGTTTAAAATTCATTCTACGATCAAAATGTATTCCTAATAATTTTACAGAATTTTGAAAAGGTACCGCCTGATTATCCAAAGTTAAGCACAAATTAGGTACGTTACGATTAGTGAAGACTATAGCGGCACACTTACGTACGGAAAACTTAAATCCCCACTGCAAGGCCCATTGGTGGACGGAGTCAAGGGCTGCTTGAATCCGCCCAGCTGAAAATTGTGCATTACGGGAAGAGTGCCATATTGCACAATCGTCAGCGTAGTGCGAGTATTTAAGATTCCTCGGGATGGGAGCTGATGACAGAATATCATTGATCATAATACTAAATAAAGTAGGACTAAGCACACTTCCCTGTGGCATCCCGTTTTCCTGGATAAATATATCCGATGTTACGTTACGGGGCAATTTGACAGAGAAAGTTCTGTTCCTTAAGAAATTTGAAATAAAAACAGGCAAATTTCCTCTTAAACCATAAGCATAGAGCTTCATTAGTATACCGTGTCGCCAGGTCATGTCACAGGCTTTATGGATGTCCAAGAACACCCCTATCATGAATTCTTTATTGGCAAATGCCTCTGCAATACAATGCTCCAAATTCATTGAATGATCTAGTGAACTTCCGTATTTACGGAAGCCACATTGTTGATCATTTAACAAATTCTTCGACTCTAAAACAAAAAGAAGCCTATTGTTAACCATACGTTCCATGACCTTACATAGACAAGAAGTCAACACAATAGGACGAAATGATGTGGGATTCATAAGACGACCAGCCTCTTTGGGTATCGGTATGACGTGTGCAAAGTGCCATGAGTTTGGGAACGTTCGAGACGCCCAAATCTCATTGTACAATGCTAACATCTTAATCAGGTTGTCCTGATTAAGATGCTGGATCATACCGTACGTGATGGTGTCTGGTCCAGGGCTGGTGTCTTTACAGGATTTAAGGGCAAGGAGCAGTTCATCTAGCGTAAACTCTTGGTTGTACGGGGAGTCTACGTCTTCTGTGGCAAAGTCTAATATCTGTAGCTCAGCTGTGCGTTTATGATGTTGAAAACGCGGGTCATAATTGGCTGAGCTACTTACATGAGAAAAACTCCTGGCGAGGATGTTAGCAACGTCCACGGGCTCGTCATAGATGTTATTATTCACCTGAAGGGTGGTGATTGGAAAATATGGGCATTTATTATTTAATATTCTTATGGTGGACCAGACTTTACGTAATGGTGTTGTACGAGTCACCGTGGACACAAAGGACCGCCAGGAGTCACGTTTGGCCCTTCTTATTATTCTCCTTGCCTCAGCCCATGCCTGTTTGTATGCAATAAAATTTTTCTCAGTGGGCTATCAAAAATCCTGTATCTCCTATTGCGTTTTCTTAATGCTTGTCGGCAATCCGGCGTCCACCAATGTGCTCTATGCTTCGCATGAACTGTAGAAGTCTTGGGAATAGCAGCCTCAGCTGCATGTAATATGGAAGTAGTTATATTTTCGACCTTAACATCTATGGTCTCCCCAGATATATCTAAATTGGCGATCCTTGAGAAGGATCCCCAATCTGCTTTCTTATAGATAAAATGATGTCGCATGTATAAGAAAGACAGATGGGTAAACGATCACTTCCCAAGGAGTCGTCGTAAGGGTCCCATGAGAGATCTTGATGTATACCAGGGGAGGCCAAAGATAAGTCAATGGCCGAAAAGTTACCAGTACGATCATCTACACGAGTCGCTCTACCATCGTTCAGAAGACAGAGGTTGGACTGTAGTATTAGGTCGGCTACTTGCTCCCCACGACCATCGATCCTCAAGCTACCACATTGATAGTGATGGGCGTTAAAGTCGCCTAACACTAACTTATTTCCAGGTAGATGTTCAACTAGTGAATATAAAGCATCACTATCAATGGGGCCATGTGGAGGACAGTACAGAGAGCAAATAGATAGATACGTGTTATTAAATTTTACTCTGCACGCGACAGCTTCCAGAGTAGAATTTAGAATCACTTCCGTTTGTGGGTGTGATTTGTGCGTAAATGGCAACTCCGTGACCTTCATATCTTCTGTACGAGTGGTAGTGTCTGAACTGTGGAGGATCAGGATGATCCTCCAGGCGCGTCTCTTGTAAACAAACAACGTCTGGCCTGTGTATAGAAAGCAAGATTGCTATATCTTGTAACTTATTCCCAATACCTCTACAATTCCACTGTAATACAGAGAATGCGGCGGTTTAAGATTTTCGTTGGGGGCCAGTGTGCTTTGTCTTTTTTTGTCGCCCGCCAGTAGGCGAGCGACTACCGGGGGACCTATCCCGGTGCTTTTTCACGGAAACCTCCATATTATCATCAATTACGAGGTTCCCTGACTCCCCCAAGGAGCTAACCTTTCTCTCCCTCGCTGGAGTAGGAACCGGAAGGACATGAGGACGTGACTGTTTCGTGAGGGTGGTCATGTTATTTTTAGTAGGCTTGTCAGGCTTCGCTTTAGGCTGTACTGATGGAGAGGCAGCAGCAGCCTGAGAGTAAGTTGATGCCTTAGGGATGTCAGTGGAAGAGTTGGAATGGACAGGAGGTCGAGATGGAGATGTACTGTGAGTGGCAGGAGGGAGGAAGACAGGGTCAGTCTGCGTCTCGACAGAGCACATCACAGGACAGGACATTACCGCCGAAGCATAGGACCTATTCGGCGTGGGAGTTGCATGCAACTCCTTCACCTTTTTCCTAGCTTCGTAATAGGAAATGCCCTCAGTTGCCTTTACCGCGCAGACCTCCTTCTCCTCCTTCCACTTGGGACAGTCCCTAGAGGAAGTGGAGTGAGTGCCCTTGCAGTGAAAGCAACATACTGTCGCAGATGTACAATGGTCCGCATCATGACCCTGGCTTCCACACTTGCCGCACACTGGCTGGGAAGCCCGACAAGTCTTTACACCATGCCCATACAGCTGGCATTTCAGGCAACGCAAAGGGTTAGGGATGTAAGGCCGAATATGAACAATTTCGTATCCAACTTTGACAGAACTTGGAAGAGACACTTTGGCAAACGTCAAGACAATAGTTGCCGTCTTCGTCCTTATGCCTTCTGAGTAGCGAGTAATAAATCTAGCCTCAATTACGTCTTGGTGCGCCAATTCACTTACGATTTCGTCCTCACTCATCACCATGAGATCCCTGCAAGTGACAACACCCTTGCAAGAATTCATGGAGACTGGGATTTTGGCTTCGACATCGTAACAGTGGAATTTACGCAGTTTCAGCATATCTTTCACTTGAGATGAATTAAAAGTTTTAATCAGGAGATCTCCGTTCGCAAGTTTTTTTACCTGTTCGACCTCTCCCGCACAGTGGTCAATCACCTTCTTGACAAGGAAGGGATTGAGACTGGACAGGGGAGTAGAACCTAGGGCATGGAGAGTGACAAAGGTGGCATTGTCTACTGGGACATCAAGTGGGGCACGAGTCTGGCGTTCGTCCGTCTGGGGGTGGTCAGTCTGGTCATGCCTATTGTCGTCAGGACTACCTCCCCCCCTAAGGGGGGGGGGAGGCAGCAGGGGCGTCTTCCATAGTAACCACCCCCCCTAACGGGGGAAGTGGGAAGAAGGAGAAAAGACAATCAAGGGACCAACACCCAGGGGCAAAACACCTATATCTGAGGTTGCCCTCTCAAACCACTCCAGGGAGGCCCGACCGTGTCCGTTCACGCCCCAGAGCGATCAGTGGGGGGGACCCTCCGTGGGCGATAAGCAAAGGTAAACTCAGGAAAACATACAGGAAAATGAATACTAGCTAGCCTAACTGAAAGTACGCCCTAGTGGCGAAAACAAAGGAAAACTAATGCCGGTGAGGCAGCCCTATAGCTGGAGGAGAGCACAGAAAACACGTCTTTACTCTCCACGACCATGCATCAAAGTCAACTCTCCATTCAATATTCTCTGCCTTATATACCCTCCGGCTGTGTGCAAGCATCAACACGCAGCTGGAGGCCAGACAAGAAGTATAAAGAAAAGAGCTAGGCAAATTAATCTCTCCCCCATACTTCAAACGTTATAAATATCGCTGATGAATACAAATCTTTCTGTCGCCAGTTTAAGCCCCACAGTAAGTCACTGATATTAAAAACAATTTTAGTCACAACCACATCGAGAGAGCAAACAGAACTAACTAATACTTTATAAATGTGTATGCACCACTAAACAGGCAACAACATGAGCGAGTGCATATGCGTAGAAGAATATACACACACGCCTAGCGACACGCGTGCACTATACATACATGCACAATATACACACACATATATATATATATATATATATATATATATATATATATATATATATATATATATATATATATATATATATGTATATATATATATATATATATATATATATATATATATATATATATATATATATATTGTTACATAGCCTATGATTTCATCATCCTTTGTCTAATTTTAACGCACAGTATGCTGCATGTTTGATCACGAGCGTGTTCTGCCTCAGTCCCCCCCTTCTACCGTTATAGTAGAGTAAGTCGTTCTCTCTGTTGTCCAGAGCGGGATTGTCAACTCTATGTCCCCATGGCTTCATTTGCGCGTCCTTATTACAAGTTGTATCAAGCTCTCCCGGCCCCTATATAATGAGCTCAGTCTCTGCATCATTGCCACTTAGATCTGCTCCTCATTTTGTTCACATCTCTGTCCTCCCCTGTACAGATATTATTGTGAGTGCTCAAGAAATCTCCAAACATCTAGCAGCTGTGTGTAATTTGAGTATAACTGTTATTGCATTTTTTCTTGTACTGTATAGCATGAGTTTGATTTGTGGGCCTAGTGAAGTTTTTGTAATTCGTGTGGGGTTCTTTATGTCAGTCATTTTTGATAATAGTTTGTATCTGTAATTATTTATCTGGCATTCACTGAGTATTATCTGGTATCTTATTTTATCAGGGCTGACTTAGATAAATTTATTCTTACTAATTTCGTGTTAATAGAGGCTATTGCAGTTAACCATATATTTAACCTGTTTATTTGCCATTACATTATCCTTATGAGTCCTCAATGTTTTATTGTTAGTTTGAGCAATAAACTTTGACTTGTAATTTTACCTAACTCTTTGTTTTGAACCTGGAACTTTACGGGACAGTAGTGATTTTTAGTATTCTCACTTAAAGTGTACATTATCTTTCTCTGTTCCGTAACATAAATTTGGCGACCTCATATCAGGATATTCAGGATATTATCATAAGGATATTGTTTGATATTTTGTGACTGATATATTCATCATGGCTACTATTTCTACACTTGATGAAGCCAAAGATTTTTTGTCAAATGTGCAAACAGTGTTTATGATATAGAAAACAGAACAAAGAATGAACTTAAACTTGTTGTCAACAATTGGGAATTGCTATTCGCTCTCATAATTCTAAAGATCAAATTGTTGACATGATTAATGAAAGCTTGTTTAATGTAACTCCTCGAAATGAGCAAACGTAGATTGAATTAGCTAAGTTACAGCTAGCCCTGCAGGAGGCTCGTGCTAAGGAGGCTGAATTTCAGGCAAATGCTAAGGAGGCTGAATCTCAGGCTCGTATTCAGGAGGCACAGGCTCAGGCACAAGTTGAACTTGCTAGGATTCAGGCAGACCATGAGTATCGCATGAAACAAGGTGGAACTGGATCATCTAGCTCTGATGATTTTGATGTGGCTAAAAATGTTAAACTTGTCCCTCCTTTTAATGAAACTGATTTAACAAAGTATTTTCAGTTGTTTGAGAGGGTAGCTACAGGTTTTAATTGGCCCAAAAAGTATTGGCCAGTACTCCTTCAAACTGTTCTCACCGGTAAAGCTCAAGTAACTTATGCATCTTTGCCTCAGGATCAATCTGATAATTATGATGTAGTAAAGAGCTTGATTCTTAAGGCCTATGAGCTTGTTCCTGAAGCCTATAGAGTAAAATTTAGGACAACTTATGAGCAAGATAAGAAATCTCATGTTGAGTATGCAAAAATCAAAGATCTGTTAGAGCAGTGGTTTCTGATTTTGACAAATTTAAGCAGATGATTTTGCTGGAGGACTTCAAAAGGTGTTAATAAAGGTGTAAGCCTATATCTTGATGAGAAAAGAATAGATAATTTGTCTGATGCTGCAGTTTTAGCTGATGAATATGTTCTCACTCACAAGAGATATTCTAAAGAAAAAGGGAAAGCTGAGAGTAAGTACGTTGCCTCTACTCAGAGTACAGGTAACAGGAAAGAGAATAAAGATGATGTTTCTCAGGAAGTAAATACCACCTCCACCTCTAGAATTCAGAAAAGTAATTGTACTAATTGTAGTAAGCTTGGTCATACTATGGAGAAATGTTTCAGGAGACAGCGTGATGTGAACAAAAAGGAGTCTTTAAATATTCAGTCAATTGGTCCAGTGTCCACCCTTGAGAGTTCCCAGAATTCTTTAACTGAGTTAACTGAACCTGCTTTGAGGGGTAAATTAAATCCTCATGATGAAGCTCCTATTTTGAGCAGTAACGTGGGTGACACTCTCAAGAGTTCATGTGCTAATTTCCTGTCTGATGGTTTTGTCAGTCCTCTGGACATTAATGACAGGAAATCAGTTAAAATATATCGTGATACAGGTGCTTGCCAATCCCTTATGCTGACCAGTCTTCTAGGCTCTAATGTTAATTCCTCTGATGAAACTGTAATCTTACAAGGTGTAGGGAATAATTACTTCTCTGTCCCTCTGTGCAGAGTGAATTTAGGGTCTGGTTTTGTTAATGGTTCCGTTATGGTTGGGTTGGTTGAGACACTCCCAATGTCGGGTGTAACTTTCTTACTTGGAAATGATATTGGTGGAAGTCAAGTGTGTCCAGCTCCTCAGTTGTCTAATGAGCCAGTGGCTGCGGCCCAGGATTGTGATGTCCCTGATGTGTTCCCTGCATGTGCTGTCACTAGGGCTAAGTCTAAAGTTACTGGTGACTTAGAGGATAATGATGATGTTATCCTAGCTGACACTTTTCTTGCTAATTTGGACCACTCACCAGATGAGGCAGTACCCCGTAGTGTTGATAATTTGTCTCGTCAAGAGTTGGTTGAGTTGCAGGTTGCTGACCCTGAGTTGAAAGGTCTAGCTAACTCTGCTTGCAGTGAGGAAGAGTCAGCTGGTGCTTCTACTTGTTATTATATAAAGTCAGGAGTACTTATGAGGAAGTGGAGACCCCCAACAGCATCAACCGACTGTGAGTGGGAGGTTGTACATCATGTTGTCATCCCTCGTGTTTGTAGGCAGGATATCATTAGAGTGGCTCATGATTCCAGTTTGGCAGGACACCTTGGAGTGAGGAAGACTGTGGCACGCATTTTGAAACACTTCTACTGGCCAGGTATCTACAGGGATGTTTCCTAGTATTGTAAGTCTTGACACACCTGTCAAGTTGTGGGAAAGTGTAATCAGACCGAAAAGGTTGCACCTCTAGTTCCCATTCCTCCTTTTGAGGCGCCATTCACCCGTGTGTTGGTGGATATTGTGGGCCCTCTTCCTAAGACTTCTTCAGGATTTTCTTATGTGTTGACCCTAATTGATATGGCTACTCGTTATCCAGAAGCCATTCCACTTAGAAATATCTCAGCAAAGAGCGTGGTTAAGGAAATGCTAGGGTTCTTCACAAAGTTTGGTCTTCCCAAGGAGGTACAGTCAGACCAGGGAAGTAATTTCATGTCAAATGTTTTCAATCAGTCTCTGAAAGAGTTGGGCATCACCCAGATCACGTCTTCAGCTTACCATCCCCAGACCCAAGGAGCGTTGGAGAGATATCGTCAAACACTCAAATCGATGCTCAAGAAATACTGTTTGGAACATCAGAAAGACTGGGATAAAGGTCTTCCATTCGTTGTGTTTGCCGCAAGAGAATCTCCAAATGAATCACTGGGCTTCTCACCTTTTGAACTACTGTTTGGCCATGAAGTAAGAGGACCCCTTAAGTTACTCAAGGAATGCTGGCTGTCGGAGGAAGATGACGTCAACCTGCTGGAGTATGTGATGAAGTTCAAAGAACGGCTGTCCACTGCTTTACAGCTGGCGAGAGAGAATTTAGGAGCTGCTCAGGAGAAGATGAAGACTTGGTATGATAAGAAGTCCAGGTTACGTCACTTTCAGCCAGGAGATCAGGTTTTGATTCTGCTACCGGTTCATGGGCAACCTCTTGAAGCCAATTTTAGTGGCCCTTATTTCGTGGAGAAGAAACTCAGTGATGTCAACTATGTCATCGCCACACCAGATCGTAGAAAGAACAAGCAACTTTGTCACATCAACATGCTAAAGTTATATCACAGGCGGAACGAAAATAACCCAGTCTGCACTTTAGCTGTTCCACCCGAGTCTGCAAGTGAAGTTCTCCCATGCAGCATGAGCCTGAGTGATAGTTTGGGGAAGAATCCTGATATCATGAATGATCTCCAGATTAAGCTTTCTCATCTACCTCCCGAGGAAAGGCAGGAGTTTTCGGCATTACTGCAGGAGTACCCGCAAGTGTTCCGTGCCACTCCAGGAAGAACCACTGTGTTGATGCATGATGTCGATGTTGGAGACGCAAAGCCAATTAAACTGCCCCCTTACCGTGTGAACCCAGTGAAAGTTCCTCTCATCCAGAAGGAGCTTGGCTACCTGTTGGACCACAAGATGATTGAGCCCTGTCAGAGCGAGTGGAGTTCTCCTGTCACTCTGGTCCCTAAGCCAGGGGGGTCACAGCGGCTTTGCATTGACTACAGACGTGTTAATCAGATAACCAAAACAGACACTTACCCTCTCCCTCGCGTGGAAGATTGCATACACAAGATCGGAAAGGCTAGGTACATAAGTAAGTTTGATTTGTTAAAGGGATACTGGCAAGTACCTATGACTGAACGTGCTAGGAAGATCTCATGTTTTGTAACACTAGGAAAGACTTTTGCATGTTCTGTAATGCCATATGGTATGAAGAATGCACCAGCCACATTTCAGAAGCTCATGAATGTTGTAACAGAGGGTTTGGCAGGGTGTGTTGTTTATACTGATGATGTATTAATCTTCAGTGACAACTGGAAAGATCACCTATGCCATGTCAGTAAATTTCTTGAGCGTTTGGTTCAAGCTAATCTTGTAGCTAATTTATCAAAGTGTGAGTTTGGTCAAGCTAAAGTTCAGTACCTTTGGTACGTAATTGGTGATGGACATGTTGCACCACCAGGAGCTAAGGTTCAGGTTATAAGTGATCTTCCCAGACCTAAAACTAGGCAAGAGCTACAATGATTTTTGGGAATGGTAGGTTATTACAGGAGATTTGTTCTTAACTTTTCAATTCTTTTATCACCACTTACAGACCTACTGAAGAAATGAGTTAAATTTGTCTGGACCGATAACTGTGAATCCTCTTTCAACAAACTTAAAGCCATCCTATTAAGTCAGCCAGTGCTCGCTACTCCAAATTTTGCTAAGTCTTTTAAGATGGCTGTTGACGCAAGTGAAACAGGAGCTGGGGCTGTTTTGCTGCAAGAGGATGATCAGGGCATTGAACATTCTGTATCTTATTACAATAAAAAGTTCACTCCACCTCAAAAGAACTACTCAACTATTGAGAAAGAGCTTTTGGCCTTGATTTTGGGTTTACAGCATTTTTCATTTTATTTGTGTTCTGGTTTTGACCCCATAGTCATTTATACCGATCATAACCCACTGAAATTCCTTAGTAAGTTTAAAGATAAAAATCAGAGATTGACAAGATGGAGTCTACTTCTTCATGAGTATTCATTAGACATACAACATGTCAAGGGGAAAGAAAATGTTATTGCAGATTGCTTATCTAGACTTTAGACAGATTGTTTTAGAGTAATAAATTTCCTTTGTAAATTTCTTTTTTCTTTGTGGGGAGGTGTTACATAGCCTATGATTTCATCATCCTTTGTGTAATTCTAACGTACAGTATGCTGCATGTTTGATCACGAGCGTGTTCTACCTCACTCCCCCCGTCCTCCCTTATAGTAGAGTAAGTCGTTCTTTCTGTTGTTCAGAGCAGGATTGTCAACTCTTTGTCCCCTCTGGCTTCCTTTGCGCGTCCTTCTTACAAGTTGTATCAAGCTCTGCCGGCCCCTATATAATGAGCTCAGTCTCTGCATTATTGCCACTTAGATCTACTCCTCATTTTGTTCACATCTCTGTCCTCCCCTGTACAGTTGTTATTATTGTGAGTGCTCAGGAAGTCTCCAGCCATCTAGCAGCTGTGTAATTTGAGTATAAGTGTTATTGCATTTTTTCTTGTACTGTATAGCGTGGGGTGTTAATTCGTAGGCCTAGTGAGGTTTTGTGATTCATGTTTTTATGTCAGTTATTTTTGATAATATATATATATATATATATATATATATATATATATATATATATATATATATATATATATATATATATATATATATATATATATATATATATATATATATATATATATAATAATTTTTAATTTATTTATTTTTTTTGTATTTTAATTTTTTACATTTTTTCTTGGTTTTATATTTTTTATCTTATATTATAAAGAAAAACTAATCTAAAGACCCTAAAACTAATCACCTAACAGACAAATCGCTAACCTATACTAAATCCTATAGAGACAAATAGCTAGACCTGCACTAATGGTAAAAATACCTCGACTAACAGAACACCATCGACTGCAGATATGTAATGCCTTTCTACATGACATACCTGTACTCATCACCTGGTGACTGTCAGTAGAGGAACAACCTAATATAGGGGACATCAATATATGAAAGGGAAGCAGACGAGTCAGGGACATTTCCATATATGTCAGCTGTTGTCCCTAATTAGAATAACTTAAGCAAGATAATATAATGTATTTACATAATTTGTACAAAAAGTGAAGAACCTAGCCCAGCAGACCACCATCGACTGCAAGTGCCCAATACCTTCCTATATTGCACACTTGCACTCATTAGCTGGTCTGTCAGGCGAGGAACTTGGCTTAATGTAGGGGACATCTATATTAGAAATAGATCGGTGGGAGGAGGAACTATTTAAAATATGTCAACTGTCAACCCTAATTAATATTACAATATATACATATTTACCGTTGATAAAAACCATAACCACACAGTAAAAAAGTCACATCACTCTGATCAGTCCGGTCTCTCTCAAGAAAGCCATCAATTTATCAGTCATAACAATGTCCCCATCACCCAGGATGGTGGAAAGGGTGAAGGGGACGTCTACTGCGCTGCAGTAATTTTTAAGTGAAGCGCGTTCACGAATAAATCGCCGACAGCGCAGGATGATATGACTGATAGATAACACCACATTACAGATGTCACAGTGCGGTGGGAAGCGTCTTTCCATATATGGTTTTATGTGGGTTAAAATGATGGCATTAAGCCGTAACCGTGCCAACACTTTTTCTTCTAGGCGACTGGGACGGTTGGCAGTGTCCCAGTCGCCCAGGTACGGCTTACAAGTTGGAATATTTAGTCTGGTCCACTGACCTTGCCTCAGAAGATTTATTGATTTCTTTCCGAGAGATAGACTCGACCGTAGATTACGAGGAACGTCCCAAGTCTCCTCGAGCTCCACAGCCGACTTTGCAAGTAAGTCAGCCTGCTCATTGCCGTAGATATGACAATGACCAGGCACCCAGATCAGCGTGAATGACTTGTTGCATGAATGCAACTTATTAACGATGCGGCCCTGGATCTCATGAGAGTCCGTAGTGCAAGATGCAATTGCCTGAAGGGCTGATTTTGAATCTGAAAATATGACAAATGAGTCATGCCTAGAATTGAGAGCATAGTCTATGGCTTTGTCAATAGCAAAAAGTTCTGAAGTAAACACAGATGTATGAGTCGGCAACCGATACCTGAGGGCACATTCAGTTGACCACACACTTGCACCCACACATTCACTCGACTTGGAGCCGTCAGTGTACAATTGATGGGACCCCAAGTGACGAACAATGATGTTACGAAACAAGTGGTGGACCTCCGCCTCCGGCGCCTTGGCCTTTGATGCTGGGAGCCATGTAACATCGACTGTAAAGCTGGGTGGCTCCCAAGGCGCTATATTTTTAAGCACCAACTTGTCACTGGGGTCCACATCAAGCTCCTGAGTCAGTAAGTGGAGGCGAGCGGCAAGGGCCGACGCACCCCCGCAAAAGGTGGTGGTATTGACGTAGGGGGGTACAGGCCACATTGCCGATATTACTTTTCCTTAATGTCCTTACACCGTAGGACAAGGCCAGGTGGTCACGGCGAATACGGAGGGGAGGCACATTCGCCTTCACTTCCATACGAGCTACACGGGTACACCGGACAGCTCCAAGACACATTCGCAAGCATTTATTCTGCAACACATCCAATCCATTCAGCGTGGCATCAGATGCCGAGCCATACACCTGTGCGCCATAGTCTAGCTTCGATCGAATAAGGGACTTATACACCATTAATAAAGATTTTCTGTCGGCACCCCATGTAGTACCCGCTAGGTACTTGAGGACATTTAACGGTTTATCACAACAAGCAAGCAAAGTATTAACGTGAAGTTTAAAATTCATTCTACGATCAAAATGTATTCCTAATAATTTTACAGAATTTTGAAAAGGTACCGCCTGATTATCCAAAGTTAAGCACAAATTAGGTACGTTACGATTAGTGAAGACTATAGCGGCACACTTACGTACGGAAAACTTAAATCCCCACTGCAAGGCCCATTGGTGGACGGAGTCAAGGGCTGCTTGAATCCGCCCAGCTGAAAATTGTGCATTACGGGAAGAGTGCCATATTGCACAATCGTCAGCGTAGTGCGAGTATTTAAGATTCCTCGGGATGGGAGCTGATGACAGAATATCATTGATCATAATACTAAATAAAGTAGGACTAAGCACACTTCCCTGTGGCATCCCGTTTTCCTGGATAAATATATCCGATGTTACGTTACGGGGCAATTTGACAGAGAAAGTTCTGTTCCTTAAGAAATTTGAAATAAAAACAGGCAAATTTCCTCTTAAACCATAAGCATAGAGCTTCATTAGTATACCGTGTCGCCAGGTCATGTCACAGGCTTTATGGATGTCCAAGAACACCCCTATCATGAATTCTTTATTGGCAAATGCCTCTGCAATACAATGCTCCAAATTCATTGAATGATCTAGTGAACTTCCGTATTTACGGAAGCCACATTGTTGATCATTTAACAAATTCTTCGACTCTAAAACAAAAAGAAGCCTATTGTTAACCATACGTTCCATGACCTTACATAGACAAGAAGTCAACACAATAGGACGAAATGATGTGGGATTCATAAGACGACCAGCCTCTTTGGGTATCGGTATGACGTGTGCAAAGTGCCATGAGTTTGGGAACGTTCGAGACGCCCAAATCTCATTGTACAATGCTAACATCTTAATCAGGTTGTCCTGATTAAGATGCTGGATCATACCGTACGTGATGGTGTCTGGTCCAGGGCTGGTGTCTTTACAGGATTTAAGGGCAAGGAGCAGTTCATCTAGCGTAAACTCTTGGTTGTACGGGGAGTCTACGTCTTCTGTGGCAAAGTCTAATATCTGTAGCTCAGCTGTGCGTTTATGATGTTGAAAACGCGGGTCATAATTGGCTGAGCTACTTACATGAGAAAAACTCCTGGCGAGGATGTTAGCAACGTCCACGGGCTCGTCATAGATGTTATTATTCACCTGAAGGGTGGTGATTGGAAAATATGGGCATTTATTATTTAATATTCTTATGGTGGACCAGACTTTACGTAATGGTGTTGTACGAGTCACCGTGGACACAAAGGACCGCCAGGAGTCACGTTTGGCCCTTCTTATTATTCTCCTTGCCTCAGCCCATGCCTGTTTGTATGCAATAAAATTTTTCTCAGTGGGCTATCAAAAATCCTGTATCTCCTATTGCGTTTTCTTAATGCTTGTCGGCAATCCGGCGTCCACCAATGTGCTCTATGCTTCGCATGAACTGTAGAAGTCTTGGGAATAGCAGCCTCAGCTGCATGTAATATGGAAGTAGTTATATTTTCGACCTTAACATCTATGGTCTCCCCAGATATATCTAAATTGGCGATCCTTGAGAAGGATCCCCAATCTGCTTTCTTATAGATAAAATGATGTCGCATGTATAAGAAAGACAGATGGGTAAATGATCACTTCCCAAGGAGTCGTCGTAAGGGTCCCATGAGAGATCTTGATGTATACCAGGGGAGGCCAAAGATAAGTCAATGGCCGAAAAGTTACCAGTACGATCATCTACACGAGTCGCTCTACCATCGTTCAGAAGACAGAGGTTGGACTGTAGTATTAGGTCGGCTACTTGCTCCCCACGACCATCGATCCTCAAGCTACCACATTGATAGTGATGGGCGTTAAAGTCGCCTAACACTAACTTATTTCCAGGTAGATGTTCAACTAGTGAATATAAAGCATCACTATCAATGGGGCCATGTGGAGGACAGTACAGAGAGCAAATAGATAGATACGTGTTATTAAATTTTACTCTGCACGCGACAGCTTCCAGAGTAGAATTTAGAATCACTTCCGTTTGTGGGTGTGATTTGTGCGTAAATGGCAACTCCGTGACCTTCATATCTTCTGTACGAGTGGTAGTGTCTGAACTGTGGAGGATCAGGATGATCCTCCAGGCGCGTCTCTTGTAAACAAACAACGTCTGGCCTGTGTATAGAAAGCAAGATTGCTATATCTTGTAACTTATTCCCAATACCTCTACAATTCCACTGTAATACAGAGAATGCGGCGGTTTAAGATTTTCGTTGGGGGCCAGTGTGCTTTGTCTTTTTTTGTCGCCCGCCAGTAGGCGAGCGACTACCGGGGGACCTATCCCGGTGCTTTTTCACGGAAACCTCCATATTATCATCAATTACGAGGTTCCCTGACTCCCCCAAGGAGCTAACCTTTCTCTCCCTCGCTGGAGTAGGAACCGGAAGGACATGAGGACGTGACTGTTTCGTGAGGGTGGTCATGTTATTTTTAGTAGGCTTGTCAGGCTTCGCTTTAGGCTGTACTGATGGAGAGGCAGCAGCAGCCTGAGAGTAAGTTGATGCCTTAGGGATGTCAGTGGAAGAGTTGGAATGGACAGGAGGTCGAGATGGAGATGTACTGTGAGTGGCAGGAGGGAGGAAGACAGGGTCAGTCTGCGTCTCGACAGAGCACATCACAGGACAGGACATTACCGCCGAAGCATAGGACCTATTCGGCGTGGGAGTTGCATGCAACTCCTTCACCTTTTCCTAGCTTCGTAATAGGAAATGCCCTCAGTTGCCTTTACCGCGCAGACCTCCTTCTCCTCCTTCCACTTGGGACAGTCCCTAGAGGAAGTGGAGTGAGTGCCCTTGCAGTGAAAGCAACATACTGTCGCAGATGTACAATGGTCCGCATCATGACCCTGGCTTCCACACTTGCCGCACACTGGCTGGGAAGCCCGACAAGTCTTTACACCATGCCCATACAGCTGGCATTTCAGGCAACGCAAAGGGTTAGGGATGTAAGGCCGAATATGAACAATTTCGTATCCAACTTTGACAGAACTTGGAAGAGACACTTTGGCAAACGTCAAGACAATAGTTGCCGTCTTCGTCCTTATGCCTTCTGAGTAGCGAGTAATAAATCTAGCCTCAATTACGTCTTGGTGCGCCAATTCACTTACGATTTCGTCCTCACTCATCACCATGAGATCCCTGCAAGTGACAACACCCTTGCAAGAATTCATGGAGACTGGGATTTTGGCTTCGACATCGTAACAGTGGAATTTACGCAGTTTCAGCATATCTTTCACTTGAGATGAATTAAAAGTTTTAATCAGGAGATCTCCGTTCGCAAGTTTTTTTACCTGTTCGACCTCTCCCGCACAGTGGTCAATCACCTTCTTGACAAGGAAGGGATTGAGACTGGACAGGGGAGTAGAACCTAGGGCATGGAGAGTGACAAAGGTGGCATTGTCTACTGGGACATCAAGTGGGGCACGAGTCTGGCGTTCGTCCGTCTGGGGGTGGTCAGTCTGGTCATGCCTATTGTCGTCAGGACTACCTCCCCCCCTAAGGGGGGGGGGAGGCAGCAGGGGCGTCTTCCATAGTAACCACCCCCAATAACGGGGGAAGTGGGAAGAAGGAGAAAAGACAATCAAGGGACCAACACCCAGGGGCAAAACACCTATATCTGAGGTTGCCCTCTCAAACCACTCCAGGGAGGCCCGACCGTGTCCGTTCACGCCCCAGAGCGATCAGTGGGGGGGACCCTCCGTGGGCGATAAGCAAAGGTAAACTCAGGAAAACATACAGGAAAATGAATACTAGCTAGCCTAACTGAAAGTACGCCCTAGTGGCGAAAACAAAGGAAAACTAATGCCGGTGAGGCAGCCCTATAGCTGGAGGAGAGCACAGAAAACACGTCTTTACTCTCCACGACCATGCATCAAAGTCAACTCTCCATTCAATATTCTCTGCCTTATATACCCTCCGGCTGTGTGCAAGCATCAACACGCAGCTGGAGGCCAGACAAGAAGTATAAAGAAAAGAGCTAGGCAAATTAATCTCTCCCCCATACTTCAAACGTTATAAATATCGCTGATGAATACAAATCTTTCTGTCGCCAGTTTAAGCCCCACAGTAAGTCACTGATATTAAAAACAATTTTAGTCACAACCACATCGAGAGAGCAAACAGAACTAACTAATACTTTATAAATGTGTATGCACCACTAAACAGGCAACAACATGAGCGAGTGCATATGCGTAGAAGAATATACACACACGCCTAGCGACACGCGTGCACTATACATACATGCACAATATACACACACATATATATATATATATATATATATATATATATATATATATATATATATATATATATATATATATATATATATATATTGTTACATAGCCTATGATTTCATCATCCTTTGTCTAATTTTAACGCACAGTATGCTGCATGTTTGATCACGAGCGTGTTCTGCCTCAGTCCCCCCCTTCTACCGTTATAGTAGAGTAAGTCGTTCTCTCTGTTGTCCAGAGCGGGATTGTCAACTCTATGTCCCCATGGCTTCATTTGCGCGTCCTTATTACAAGTTGTATCAAGCTCTCCCGGCCCCTATATAATGAGCTCAGTCTCTGCATCATTGCCACTTAGATCTGCTCCTCATTTTGTTCACATCTCTGTCCTCCCCTGTACAGATATTATTGTGAGTGCTCAAGAAATCTCCAAACATCTAGCAGCTGTGTGTAATTTGAGTATAACTGTTATTGCATTTTTTCTTGTACTGTATAGCATGAGTTTGATTTGTGGGCCTAGTGAAGTTTTTGTAATTCGTGTGGGGTTCTTTATGTCAGTCATTTTTGATAATAGTTTGTATCTGTAATTATTTATCTGGCATTCACTGAGTATTATCTGGTATCTTATTTTATCAGGGCTGACTTAGATAAATTTATTCTTACTAATTTCGTGTTAATAGAGGCTATTGCAGTTAACCATATATTTAACCTGTTTATTTGCCATTACATTATCCTTATGAGTCCTCAATGTTTTATTGTTAGTTTGAGCAATAAACTTTGACTTGTAATTTTACCTAACTCTTTGTTTTGAACCTGGAACTTTACGGGACAGTAGTGATTTTTAGTATTCTCACTTAAAGTGTACATTATCTTTCTCTGTTCCGTAACATAAATTTGGCGACCTCATATCAGGATATTCAGGATATTATCATAAGGATATTGTTTGATATTTTGTGACTGATATATTCATCATGGCTACTATTTCTACACTTGATGAAGCCAAAGATTTTTTGTCAAATGTGCAAACAGTGTTTATGATATAGAAAACAGAACAAAGAATGAACTTAAACTTGTTGTCAACAATTGGGAATTGCTATTCGCTCTCATAATTCTAAAGATCAAATTGTTGACATGATTAATGAAAGCTTGTTTAATGTAACTCCTCGAAATGAGCAAACGTAGATTGAATTAGCTAAGTTACAGCTAGCCCTGCAGGAGGCTCGTGCTAAGGAGGCTGAATTTCAGGCAAATGCTAAGGAGGCTGAATCTCAGGCTCGTATTCAGGAGGCACAGGCTCAGGCACAAGTTGAACTTGCTAGGATTCAGGCAGACCATGAGTATCGCATGAAACAAGGTGGAACTGGATCATCTAGCTCTGATGATTTTGATGTGGCTAAAAATGTTAAACTTGTCCCTCCTTTTAATGAAACTGATTTAACAAAGTATTTTCAGTTGTTTGAGAGGGTAGCTACAGGTTTTAATTGGCCCAAAAAGTATTGGCCAGTACTCCTTCAAACTGTTCTCACCGGTAAAGCTCAAGTAACTTATGCATCTTTGCCTCAGGATCAATCTGATAATTATGATGTAGTAAAGAGCTTGATTCTTAAGGCCTATGAGCTTGTTCCTGAAGCCTATAGAGTAAAATTTAGGACAACTTATGAGCAAGATAAGAAATCTCATGTTGAGTATGCAAAAATCAAAGATCTGTTAGAGCAGTGGTTTCTGATTTTGACAAATTTAAGCAGATGATTTTGCTGGAGGACTTCAAAAGGTGTTAATAAAGGTGTAAGCCTATATCTTGATGAGAAAAGAATAGATAATTTGTCTGATGCTGCAGTTTTAGCTGATGAATATGTTCTCACTCACAAGAGATATTCTAAAGAAAAAGGGAAAGCTGAGAGTAAGTACGTTGCCTCTACTCAGAGTACAGGTAACAGGAAAGAGAATAAAGATGATGTTTCTCAGGAAGTAAATACCACCTCCACCTCTAGAATTCAGAAAAGTAATTGTACTAATTGTAGTAAGCTTGGTCATACTATGGAGAAATGTTTCAGGAGACAGCGTGATGTGAACAAAAAGGAGTCTTTAAATATTCAGTCAATTGGTCCAGTGTCCACCCTTGAGAGTTCCCAGAATTCTTTAACTGAGTTAACTGAACCTGCTTTGAGGGGTAAATTAAATCCTCATGATGAAGCTCCTATTTTGAGCAGTAACGTGGGTGACACTCTCAAGAGTTCATGTGCTAATTTCCTGTCTGATGGTTTTGTCAGTCCTCTGGACATTAATGACAGGAAATCAGTTAAAATATATCGTGATACAGGTGCTTGCCAATCCCTTATGCTGACCAGTCTTCTAGGCTCTAATGTTAATTCCTCTGATGAAACTGTAATCTTACAAGGTGTAGGGAATAATTACTTCTCTGTCCCTCTGTGCAGAGTGAATTTAGGGTCTGGTTTTGTTAATGGTTCCGTTATGGTTGGGTTGGTTGAGACACTCCCAATGTCGGGTGTAACTTTCTTACTTGGAAATGATATTGGTGGAAGTCAAGTGTGTCCAGCTCCTCAGTTGTCTAATGAGCCAGTGGCTGCGGCCCAGGATTGTGATGTCCCTGATGTGTTCCCTGCATGTGCTGTCACTAGGGCTAAGTCTAAAGTTACTGGTGACTTAGAGGATAATGATGATGTTATCCTAGCTGACACTTTTCTTGCTAATTTGGACCACTCACCAGATGAGGCAGTACCCCGTAGTGTTGATAATTTGTCTCGTCAAGAGTTGGTTGAGTTGCAGGTTGCTGACCCTGAGTTGAAAGGTCTAGCTAACTCTGCTTGCAGTGAGGAAGAGTCAGCTGGTGCTTCTACTTGTTATTATATAAAGTCAGGAGTACTTATGAGGAAGTGGAGACCCCCAACAGCATCAACCGACTGTGAGTGGGAGGTTGTACATCATGTTGTCATCCCTCGTGTTTGTAGGCAGGATATCATTAGAGTGGCTCATGATTCCAGTTTGGCAGGACACCTTGGAGTGAGGAAGACTGTGGCACGCATTTTGAAACACTTCTACTGGCCAGGTATCTACAGGGATGTTTCCTAGTATTGTAAGTCTTGACACACCTGTCAAGTTGTGGGAAAGTGTAATCAGACCGAAAAGGTTGCACCTCTAGTTCCCATTCCTCCTTTTGAGGCGCCATTCACCCGTGTGTTGGTGGATATTGTGGGCCCTCTTCCTAAGACTTCTTCAGGATTTTCTTATGTGTTGACCCTAATTGATATGGCTACTCGTTATCCAGAAGCCATTCCACTTAGAAATATCTCAGCAAAGAGCGTGGTTAAGGAAATGCTAGGGTTCTTCACAAAGTTTGGTCTGCCCAAGGAGGTACAGTCAGACCAGGGAAGTAATTTCATGTCAAATGTTTTCAATCAGTCTCTGAAAGAGTTGGGCATCACCCAGATCACGTCTTCAGCTTACCATCCCCAGACCCAAGGAGCGTTGGAGAGATATCGTCAAACACTCAAATCGATGCTCAAGAAATACTGTTTGGAACATCAGAAAGACTGGGATAAAGGTCTTCCATTCGTTGTGTTTGCCGCAAGAGAATCTCCAAATGAATCACTGGGCTTCTCACCTTTTGAACTACTGTTTGGCCATGAAGTAAGAGGACCCCTTAAGTTACTCAAGGAATGCTGGCTGTCGGAGGAAGATGACGTCAACCTGCTGGAGTATGTGATGAAGTTCAAAGAACGGCTGTCCACTGCTTTACAGCTGGCGAGAGAGAATTTAGGAGCTGCTCAGGAGAAGATGAAGACTTGGTATGATAAGAAGTCCAGGTTACGTCACTTTCAGCCAGGAGATCAGGTTTTGATTCTGCTACCGGTTCATGGGCAACCTCTTGAAGCCAATTTTAGTGGCCCTTATTTCGTGGAGAAGAAACTCAGTGATGTCAACTATGTCATCGCCACACCAGATCGTAGAAAGAACAAGCAACTTTGTCACATCAACATGCTAAAGTTATATCACAGGCGGAACGAAAATAACCCAGTCTGCACTTTAGCTGTTCCACCCGAGTCTGCAAGTGAAGTTCTCCCATGCAGCATGAGCCTGAGTGATAGTTTGGGGAAGAATCCTGATATCATGAATGATCTCCAGATTAAGCTTTCTCATCTACCTCCCGAGGAAAGGCAGGAGTTTTCGGCATTACTGCAGGAGTACCCGCAAGTGTTCCGTGCCACTCCAGGAAGAACCACTGTGTTGATGCATGATGTCGATGTTGGAGACGCAAAGCCAATTAAACTGCCCCCTTACCGTGTGAACCCAGTGAAAGTTCCTCTCATCCAGAAGGAGCTTGGCTACCTGTTGGACCACAAGATGATTGAGCCCTGTCAGAGCGAGTGGAGTTCTCCTGTCACTCTGGTCCCTAAGCCAGGGGGGTCACAGCGGCTTTGCATTGACTACAGACGTGTTAATCAGATAACCAAAACAGACACTTACCCTCTCCCTCGCGTGGAAGATTGCATACACAAGATCGGAAAGGCTAGGTACATAAGTAAGTTTGATTTGTTAAAGGGATACTGGCAAGTACCTATGACTGAACGTGCTAGGAAGATCTCATGTTTTGTAACACTAGGAAAGACTTTTGCATGTTCTGTAATGCCATATGGTATGAAGAATGCACCAGCCACATTTCAGAAGCTCATGAATGTTGTAACAGAGGGTTTGGCAGGGTGTGTTGTTTATACTGATGATGTATTAATCTTCAGTGACAACTGGAAAGATCACCTATGCCATGTCAGTAAATTTCTTGAGCGTTTGGTTCAAGCTAATCTTGTAGCTAATTTATCAAAGTGTGAGTTTGGTCAAGCTAAAGTTCAGTACCTTTGGTACGTAATTGGTGATGGACATGTTGCACCACCAGGAGCTAAGGTTCAGGTTATAAGTGATCTTCCCAGACCTAAAACTAGGCAAGAGCTACAATGATTTTTGGGAATGGTAGGTTATTACAGGAGATTTGTTCTTAACTTTTCAATTCTTTTATCACCACTTACAGACCTACTGAAGAAATGAGTTAAATTTGTCTGGACCGATAACTGTGAATCCTCTTTCAACAAACTTAAAGCCATCCTATTAAGTCAGCCAGTGCTCGCTACTCCAAATTTTGCTAAGTCTTTTAAGATGGCTGTTGACGCAAGTGAAACAGGAGCTGGGGCTGTTTTGCTGCAAGAGGATGATCAGGGCATTGAACATTCTGTATCTTATTACAATAAAAAGTTCACTCCACCTCAAAAGAACTACTCAACTATTGAGAAAGAGCTTTTGGCCTTGATTTTGGGTTTACAGCATTTTTCATTTTATTTGTGTTCTGGTTTTGACCCCATAGTCATTTATACCGATCATAACCCACTGAAATTCCTTAGTAAGTTTAAAGATAAAAATCAGAGATTGACAAGATGGAGTCTACTTCTTCATGAGTATTCATTAGACATACAACATGTCAAGGGGAAAGAAAATGTTATTGCAGATTGCTTATCTAGACTTTAGACAGATTGTTTTAGAGTAATAAATTTCCTTTGTAAATTTCTTTTTCTTTGTGGGGAGGTGTTACATAGCCTATGATTTCATCATCCTTTGTGTAATTCTAACGTACAGTATGCTGCATGTTTGATCACGAGCGTGTTCTACCTCACTCCCCCCGTCCTCCCTTATAGTAGAGTAAGTCGTTCTTTCTGTTGTTCAGAGCAGGATTGTCAACTCTTTGTCCCCTCTGGCTTCCTTTGCGCGTCCTTCTTACAAGTTGTATCAAGCTCTGCCGGCCCCTATATAATGAGCTCAGTCTCTGCATTATTGCCACTTAGATCTACTCCTCATTTTGTTCACATCTCTGTCCTCCCCTGTACAGTTGTTATTATTGTGAGTGCTCAGGAAGTCTCCAGCCATCTAGCAGCTGTGTAATTTGAGTATAAGTGTTATTGCATTTTTTCTTGTACTGTATAGCGTGGGGTGTTAATTCGTAGGCCTAGTGAGGTTTTGTGATTCATGTTTTTATGTCAGTTATTTTTGATAATATATATATATATATATATATATATATATATATATATATATATATATATATATATATATATATATATATATATATATATATATATATATATATATATATATAATAATTTTTAATTTATTTATTTTTTTTGTATTTTAATTTTTTACATTTTTTCTTGGTTTTATATTTTTTATCTTATATTATAAAGAAAAACTAATCTAAAGACCCTAAAACTAATCACCTAACAGACAAATCGCTAACCTATACTAAATCCTATAGAGACAAATAGCTAGACCTGCACTAATGGTAAAAATACCTCGACTAACAGAACACCATCGACTGCAGATATGTAATGCCTTTCTACATGACATACCTGTACTCATCACCTGGTGACTGTCAGTAGAGGAACAACCTAATATAGGGGACATCAATATATGAAAGGGAAGCAGACGAGTCAGGGACATTTCCATATATGTCAGCTGTTGTCCCTAATTAGAATAACTTAAGCAAGATAATATAATGTATTTACATAATTTGTACAAAAAGTGAAGAACCTAGCCCAGCAGACCACCATCGACTGCAAGTGCCCAATACCTTCCTATATTGCACACTTGCACTCATTAGCTGGTCTGTCAGGCGAGGAACTTGGCTTAATGTAGGGGACATCTATATTAGAAATAGATCGGTGGGAGGAGGAACTATTTAAAATATGTCAACTGTCAACCCTAATTAATATTACAATATATACATATTTACCGTTGATAAAAACCATAACCACACAGTAAAAAAGTCACATCACTCTGATCAGTCCGGTCTCTCTCAAGAAAGCCATCAATTTATCAGTCATAACAATGTCCCCATCACCCAGGATGGTGGAAAGGGTGAAGGGGACGTCTACTGCGCTGCAGTAATTTTTAAGTGAAGCGCGTTCACGAATAAATCGCCGACAGCGCAGGATGATATGACTGATAGATAACACCACATTACAGATGTCACAGTGCGGTGGGAAGCGTCTTTCCATATATGGTTTTATGTGGGTTAAAATGATGGCATTAAGCCGTAACCGTGCCAACACTTTTTCTTCTAGGCGACTGGGACGGTTGGCAGTGTCCCAGTCGCCCAGGTACGGCTTACAAGTTGGAATATTTAGTCTGGTCCACTGACCTTGCCTCAGAAGATTTATTGATTTCTTTCCGAGAGATAGACTCGACCGTAGATTACGAGGAACGTCCCAAGTCTCCTCGAGCTCCACAGCCGACTTTGCAAGTAAGTCAGCCTGCTCATTGCCGTAGATATGACAATGACCAGGCACCCAGATCAGCGTGAATGACTTGTTGCATGAATGCAACTTATTAACGATGCGGCCCTGGATCTCATGAGAGTCCGTAGTGCAAGATGCAATTGCCTGAAGGGCTGATTTTGAATCTGAAAATATGACAAATGAGTCATGCCTAGAATTGAGAGCATAGTCTATGGCTTTGTCAATAGCAAAAAGTTCTGAAGTAAACACAGATGTATGAGTCGGCAACCGATACCTGAGGGCACATTCAGTTGACCACACACTTGCACCCACACATTCACTCGACTTGGAGCCGTCAGTGTACAATTGATGGGACCCCAAGTGACGAACAATGATGTTACGAAACAAGTGGTGGACCTCCGCCTCCGGCGCCTTGGCCTTTGATGCTGGGAGCCATGTAACATCGACTGTAAAGCTGGGTGGCTCCCAAGGCGCTATATTTTTAAGCACCAACTTGTCACTGGGGTCCACATCAAGCTCCTGAGTCAGTAAGTGGAGGCGAGCGGCAAGGGCCGACGCACCCCCGCAAAAGGTGGTGGTATTGACGTAGGGGGGTACAGGCCACATTGCCGATATTACTTTTCCTTAATGTCCTTACACCGTAGGACAAGGCCAGGTGGTCACGGCGAATACGGAGGGGAGGCACATTCGCCTTCACTTCCATACGAGCTACACGGGTACACCGGACAGCTCCAAGACACATTCGCAAGCATTTATTCTGCAACACATCCAATCCATTCAGCGTGGCATCAGATGCCGAGCCATACACCTGTGCGCCATAGTCTAGCTTCGATCGAATAAGGGACTTATACACCATTAATAAAGATTTTCTGTCGGCACCCCATGTAGTACCCGCTAGGTACTTGAGGACATTTAACGGTTTATCACAACAAGCAAGCAAAGTATTAACGTGAAGTTTAAAATTCATTCTACGATCAAAATGTATTCCTAATAATTTTACAGAATTTTGAAAAGGTACCGCCTGATTATCCAAAGTTAAGCACAAATTAGGTACGTTACGATTAGTGAAGACTATAGCGGCACACTTACGTACGGAAAACTTAAATCCCCACTGCAAGGCCCATTGGTGGACGGAGTCAAGGGCTGCTTGAATCCGCCCAGCTGAAAATTGTGCATTACGGGAAGAGTGCCATATTGCACAATCGTCAGCGTAGTGCGAGTATTTAAGATTCCTCGGGATGGGAGCTGATGACAGAATATCATTGATCATAATACTAAATAAAGTAGGACTAAGCACACTTCCCTGTGGCATCCCGTTTTCCTGGATAAATATATCCGATGTTACGTTACGGGGCAATTTGACAGAGAAAGTTCTGTTCCTTAAGAAATTTGAAATAAAAACAGGCAAATTTCCTCTTAAACCATAAGCATAGAGCTTCATTAGTATACCGTGTCGCCAGGTCATGTCACAGGCTTTATGGATGTCCAAGAACACCCCTATCATGAATTCTTTATTGGCAAATGCCTCTGCAATACAATGCTCCAAATTCATTGAATGATCTAGTGAACTTCCGTATTTACGGAAGCCACATTGTTGATCATTTAACAAATTCTTCGACTCTAAAACAAAAAGAAGCCTATTGTTAACCATACGTTCCATGACCTTACATAGACAAGAAGTCAACACAATAGGACGAAATGATGTGGGATTCATAAGACGACCAGCCTCTTTGGGTATCGGTATGACGTGTGCAAAGTGCCATGAGTTTGGGAACGTTCGAGACGCCCAAATCTCATTGTACAATGCTAACATCTTAATCAGGTTGTCCTGATTAAGATGCTGGATCATACCGTACGTGATGGTGTCTGGTCCAGGGCTGGTGTCTTTACAGGATTTAAGGGCAAGGAGCAGTTCATCTAGCGTAAACTCTTGGTTGTACGGGGAGTCTACGTCTTCTGTGGCAAAGTCTAATATCTGTAGCTCAGCTGTGCGTTTATGATGTTGAAAACGCGGGTCATAATTGGCTGAGCTACTTACATGAGAAAAACTCCTGGCGAGGATGTTAGCAACGTCCACGGGCTCGTCATAGATGTTATTATTCACCTGAAGGGTGGTGATTGGAAAATATGGGCATTTATTATTTAATATTCTTATGGTGGACCAGACTTTACGTAATGGTGTTGTACGAGTCACCGTGGACACAAAGGACCGCCAGGAGTCACGTTTGGCCCTTCTTATTGTTCTCCTTGCCTCAGCCCATGCCTGTTTGTATGCAATAAAATTTTTCTCAGTGGGCTATCAAAAATCCTGTATCTCCTATTGCGTTTTCTTAATGCTTGTCGGCAATCCGGCGTCCACCAATGTGCTCTATGCTTCGCATGAACCGTAGAAGTCTTGGGAATAGCAGCCTCAGCGGCATGTAATATGGAAGTAGTTATATTTTCGACCTTAACATCTATGGTCTCCCCAGATATATCTAAATTGGCAATCCTTGAGAAGGATCCCCAATCTGCTTTCTTATAGATAAAATGATGTCGCATGTATAAGAAAGACAGATGGGTAAACGATCACTTCCCAAGGAGTCGTCGTAAGGGTCCCATGAGAGATCTTGATGTATACCAGGGGAGGCCAAAGATAAGTCAATGGCCGAAAAGTTACCAGTACGATCATCTACACGAGTCGCTCTACCATCGTTCAGAAGACAGAGGTTGGACTGTAGTATTAGGTCGGCTACTTGCTCCCCACGACCATCGATCCTCAAGCTACCACATTGATAGTGATGGGCGTTAAAGTCGCCTAACACTAACTTATTTCCAGGTAGATGTTCAACTAGTGAATATAAAGCATCACTATCAATGGGGCCATGTGGAGGACAGTACAGAGAGCAAATAGATAGATACGTGTTATTAAATTTTACTCTGCACGCGACAGCTTCCAGAGTAGAATTTAGAATCACTTCCGTTTGTGGGTGTGATTTGTGCGTAAATGGCAACTCCGTGACCTTCATATCTTCTGTACGAGTGGTAGTGTCTGAACTGTGGAGGATCAGGATGATCCTCCAGGCGCGTCTCTTGTAAACAAACAACGTCTGGCCTGTGTATAGAAAGCAAGATTGCTATATCTTGTAACTTATTCCCAATACCTCTACAATTCCACTGTAATACAGAGAATGCGGCGGTTTAAGATTTTCGTTGGGGGCCAGTGTGCTTTGTCTTTTTGTCGCCCGCCAGTAGGCGAGCGACTACCGGGGACCTATCCCGGTGCTTTTTCACGGAAACCTCCATATTATCATCAATTACGAGGTTCCCTGACTCCCCCAAGGAGCTAACCTTTCTCTCCCTCGCTGGAGTAGGAACCGGAAGGACATGAGGACGTGACTGTTTCGTGAGGGTGGTCATGTTATTTTTAGTAGGCTTGTCAGGCTTCGCTTTAGGCTGTACTGATGGAGAGGCAGCAGCAGCCTGAGAGTAAGTTGATGCCTTAGGGATGTCAGTGGAAGAGTTGGAATGGACAGGAGGTCGAGATGGAGATGTACTGTGAGTGGCAGGAGGGAGGAAGACAGGGTCAGTCTGCGTCTCGACAGAGCACATCACAGGACAGGACATTACCGCCGAAGCATAGGACCTATTCGGCGTGGGAGTTGCATGCAACTCCTTCACCTTTTTCCTAGCTTCGTAATAGGAAATGCCCTCAGTTGCCTTTACCGCGCAGACCTCCTTCTCCTCCTTCCACTTGGGACAGTCCCTAGAGGAAGTGGAGTGAGTGCCCTTGCAGTGAAAGCAACATACTGTCGCAGATGTACAATGGTCCGCATCATGACCCTGGCTTCCACACTTGCCGCACACTGGCTGGGAAGCCCGACAAGTCTTTACACCATGCCCATACAGCTGGCATTTCAGGCAACGCAAAGGGTTAGGGATGTAAGGCCGAATATGAACAATTTCGTATCCAACTTTGACAGAACTTGGAAGAGACACTTTGGCAAACGTCAAGACAATAGTTGCCGTCTTCGTCCTTATGCCTTCTGAGTAGCGAGTAATAAATCTAGCCTCAATTACGTCTTGGTGCGCCAATTCACTTACGATTTCGTCCTCACTCATCACCATGAGATCCCTGCAAGTGACAACACCCTTGCAAGAATTCATGGAGACTGGGATTTTGGCTTCGACATCGTAACAGTGGAATTTACGCAGTTTCAGCATATCTTTCACTTGAGATGAATTAAAAGTTTTAATCAGGAGATCTCCGTTCGCAAGTTTTTTGACCTGTTCGACCTCTCCCGCACAGTGGTCAATCACCTTCTTGACAAGGAAGGGATTGAGACTGGACAGGGGAGTAGAACCTAGGGCATGGAGAGTGACAAAGGTGGCATTGTCTACTGGGACATCAAGTGGGGCACGAGTCTGGCGTTCGTCCGTCTGGGGGTGGTCAGTCTGGTCATGCCTATTGTCGTCAGGACTACCTCCCCCCCTAAGGGGGGGGGGGAGGCAGCAGGGGCGTCTTCCATAGTAACCACCCCCAATAACGGGGGAAGTGGGAAGAAGGAGAAAAGACAATCAAGGGACCAACACCCAGGGGCAAAACACCTATATCTGAGGTTGCCCTCTCAAACCACTCCAGGGAGGCCCGACCGTGTCCGTTCACGCCCCAGAGCGATCAGTGGGGGGGACCCTCCGTGGGCGATAAGCAAAGGTAAACTCAGGAAAACATACAGGAAAATGAATACTAGCTAGCCTAACTGAAAGTACGCCCTAGTGGCGAAAACAAAGGAAAACTAATGCCGGTGAGGCAGCCCTATAGCTGGAGGAGAGCACAGAAAACACGTCTTTACTCTCCACGACCATGCATCAAAGTCAACTCTCCATTCAATATTCTCTGCCTTATATACCCTCCGGCTGTGTGCAAGCATCAACACGCAGCTGGAGGCCAGACAAGAAGTATAAAGAAAAGAGCTAGGCAAATTAATCTCTCCCCCATACTTCAAACGTTATAAATATCGCTGATGAATACAAATCTTTCTGTCGCCAGTTTAAGCCCCACAGTAAGTCACTGATATTAAAAACAATTTTAGTCACAACCACATCGAGAGAGCAAACAGAACTAACTAATACTTTATAAATGTGTATGCACCACTAAACAGGCAACAACATGAGCGAGTGCATATGCGTAGAAGAATATACACACACGCCTAGCGACACGCGTGCACTATACATACATGCACAATATACACACACATATATATATATATATATATATATATATATATATATATATATATATATATATATATATATATATATATATATTGTTACATAGCCTATGATTTCATCATCCTTTGTCTAATTTTAACGCACAGTATGCTGCATGTTTGATCACGAGCGTGTTCTGCCTCAGTCCCCCCCTTCTACCGTTATAGTAGAGTAAGTCGTTCTCTCTGTTGTCCAGAGCGGGATTGTCAACTCTATGTCCCCATGGCTTCATTTGCGCGTCCTTATTACAAGTTGTATCAAGCTCTCCCGGCCCCTATATAATGAGCTCAGTCTCTGCATCATTGCCACTTAGATCTGCTCCTCATTTTGTTCACATCTCTGTCCTCCCCTGTACAGATATTATTGTGAGTGCTCAAGAAATCTCCAAACATCTAGCAGCTGTGTGTAATTTGAGTATAACTGTTATTGCATTTTTTCTTGTACTGTATAGCATGAGTTTGATTTGTGGGCCTAGTGAAGTTTTTGTAATTCGTGTGGGGTTCTTTATGTCAGTCATTTTTGATAATAGTTTGTATCTGTAATTATTTATCTGGCATTCACTGAGTATTATCTGGTATCTTATTTTATCAGGGCTGACTTAGATAAATTTATTCTTACTAATTTCGTGTTAATAGAGGCTATTGCAGTTAACCATATATTTAACCTGTTTATTTGCCATTACATTATCCTTATGAGTCCTCAATGTTTTATTGTTAGTTTGAGCAATAAACTTTGACTTGTAATTTTACCTAACTCTTTGTTTTGAACCTGGAACTTTACGGGACAGTAGTGATTTTTAGTATTCTCACTTAAAGTGTACATTATCTTTCTCTGTTCCGTAACATAAATTTGGCGACCTCATATCAGGATATTCAGGATATTATCATAAGGATATTGTTTGATATTTTGTGACTGATATATTCATCATGGCTACTATTTCTACACTTGATGAAGCCAAAGATTTTTTGTCAAATGTGCAAACAGTGTTTATGATATAGAAAACAGAACAAAGAATGAACTTAAACTTGTTGTCAACAATTGGGAATTGCTATTCGCTCTCATAATTCTAAAGATCAAATTGTTGACATGATTAATGAAAGCTTGTTTAATGTAACTCCTCGAAATGAGCAAACGTAGATTGAATTAGCTAAGTTACAGCTAGCCCTGCAGGAGGCTCGTGCTAAGGAGGCTGAATTTCAGGCAAATGCTAAGGAGGCTGAATCTCAGGCTCGTATTCAGGAGGCACAGGCTCAGGCACAAGTTGAACTTGCTAGGATTCAGGCAGACCATGAGTATCGCATGAAACAAGGTGGAACTGGATCATCTAGCTCTGATGATTTTGATGTGGCTAAAAATGTTAAACTTGTCCCTCCTTTTAATGAAACTGATTTAACAAAGTATTTTCAGTTGTTTGAGAGGGTAGCTACAGGTTTTAATTGGCCCAAAAAGTATTGGCCAGTACTCCTTCAAACTGTTCTCACCGGTAAAGCTCAAGTAACTTATGCATCTTTGCCTCAGGATCAATCTGATAATTATGATGTAGTAAAGAGCTTGATTCTTAAGGCCTATGAGCTTGTTCCTGAAGCCTATAGAGTAAAATTTAGGACAACTTATGAGCAAGATAAGAAATCTCATGTTGAGTATGCAAAAATCAAAGATCTGTTAGAGCAGTGGTTTCTGATTTTGACAAATTTAAGCAGATGATTTTGCTGGAGGACTTCAAAAGGTGTTAATAAAGGTGTAAGCCTATATCTTGATGAGAAAAGAATAGATAATTTGTCTGATGCTGCAGTTTTAGCTGATGAATATGTTCTCACTCACAAGAGATATTCTAAAGAAAAAGGGAAAGCTGAGAGTAAGTACGTTGCCTCTACTCAGAGTACAGGTAACAGGAAAGAGAATAAAGATGATGTTTCTCAGGAAGTAAATACCACCTCCACCTCTAGAATTCAGAAAAGTAATTGTACTAATTGTAGTAAGCTTGGTCATACTATGGAGAAATGTTTCAGGAGACAGCGTGATGTGAACAAAAAGGAGTCTTTAAATATTCAGTCAATTGGTCCAGTGTCCACCCTTGAGAGTTCCCAGAATTCTTTAACTGAGTTAACTGAACCTGCTTTGAGGGGTAAATTAAATCCTCATGATGAAGCTCCTATTTTGAGCAGTAACGTGGGTGACACTCTCAAGAGTTCATGTGCTAATTTCCTGTCTGATGGTTTTGTCAGTCCTCTGGACATTAATGACAGGAAATCAGTTAAAATATATCGTGATACAGGTGCTTGCCAATCCCTTATGCTGACCAGTCTTCTAGGCTCTAATGTTAATTCCTCTGATGAAACTGTAATCTTACAAGGTGTAGGGAATAATTACTTCTCTGTCCCTCTGTGCAGAGTGAATTTAGGGTCTGGTTTTGTTAATGGTTCCGTTATGGTTGGGTTGGTTGAGACACTCCCAATGTCGGGTGTAACTTTCTTACTTGGAAATGATATTGGTGGAAGTCAAGTGTGTCCAGCTCCTCAGTTGTCTAATGAGCCAGTGGCTGCGGCCCAGGATTGTGATGTCCCTGATGTGTTCCCTGCATGTGCTGTCACTAGGGCTAAGTCTAAAGTTACTGGTGACTTAGAGGATAATGATGATGTTATCCTAGCTGACACTTTTCTTGCTAATTTGGACCACTCACCAGATGAGGCAGTACCCCGTAGTGTTGATAATTTGTCTCGTCAAGAGTTGGTTGAGTTGCAGGTTGCTGACCCTGAGTTGAAAGGTCTAGCTAACTCTGCTTGCAGTGAGGAAGAGTCAGCTGGTGCTTCTACTTGTTATTATATAAAGTCAGGAGTACTTATGAGGAAGTGGAGACCCCCAACAGCATCAACCGACTGTGAGTGGGAGGTTGTACATCATGTTGTCATCCCTCGTGTTTGTAGGCAGGATATCATTAGAGTGGCTCATGATTCCAGTTTGGCAGGACACCTTGGAGTGAGGAAGACTGTGGCACGCATTTTGAAACACTTCTACTGGCCAGGTATCTACAGGGATGTTTCCTAGTATTGTAAGTCTTGACACACCTGTCAAGTTGTGGGAAAGTGTAATCAGACCGAAAAGGTTGCACCTCTAGTTCCCATTCCTCCTTTTGAGGCGCCATTCACCCGTGTGTTGGTGGATATTGTGGGCCCTCTTCCTAAGACTTCTTCAGGATTTTCTTATGTGTTGACCCTAATTGATATGGCTACTCGTTATCCAGAAGCCATTCCACTTAGAAATATCTCAGCAAAGAGCGTGGTTAAGGAAATGCTAGGGTTCTTCACAAAGTTTGGTCTGCCCAAGGAGGTACAGTCAGACCAGGGAAGTAATTTCATGTCAAATGTTTTCAATCAGTCTCTGAAAGAGTTGGGCATCACCCAGATCACGTCTTCAGCTTACCATCCCCAGACCCAAGGAGCGTTGGAGAGATATCGTCAAACACTCAAATCGATGCTCAAGAAATACTGTTTGGAACATCAGAAAGACTGGGATAAAGGTCTTCCATTCGTTGTGTTTGCCGCAAGAGAATCTCCAAATGAATCACTGGGCTTCTCACCTTTTGAACTACTGTTTGGCCATGAAGTAAGAGGACCCCTTAAGTTACTCAAGGAATGCTGGCTGTCGGAGGAAGATGACGTCAACCTGCTGGAGTATGTGATGAAGTTCAAAGAACGGCTGTCCACTGCTTTACAGCTGGCGAGAGAGAATTTAGGAGCTGCTCAGGAGAAGATGAAGACTTGGTATGATAAGAAGTCCAGGTTACGTCACTTTCAGCCAGGAGATCAGGTTTTGATTCTGCTACCGGTTCATGGGCAACCTCTTGAAGCCAATTTTAGTGGCCCTTATTTCGTGGAGAAGAAACTCAGTGATGTCAACTATGTCATCGCCACACCAGATCGTAGAAAGAACAAGCAACTTTGTCACATCAACATGCTAAAGTTATATCACAGGCGGAACGAAAATAACCCAGTCTGCACTTTAGCTGTTCCACCCGAGTCTGCAAGTGAAGTTCTCCCATGCAGCATGAGCCTGAGTGATAGTTTGGGGAAGAATCCTGATATCATGAATGATCTCCAGATTAAGCTTTCTCATCTACCTCCCGAGGAAAGGCAGGAGTTTTCGGCATTACTGCAGGAGTACCCGCAAGTGTTCCGTGCCACTCCAGGAAGAACCACTGTGTTGATGCATGATGTCGATGTTGGAGACGCAAAGCCAATTAAACTGCCCCCTTACCGTGTGAACCCAGTGAAAGTTCCTCTCATCCAGAAGGAGCTTGGCTACCTGTTGGACCACAAGATGATTGAGCCCTGTCAGAGCGAGTGGAGTTCTCCTGTCACTCTGGTCCCTAAGCCAGGGGGGTCACAGCGGCTTTGCATTGACTACAGACGTGTTAATCAGATAACCAAAACAGACACTTACCCTCTCCCTCGCGTGGAAGATTGCATACACAAGATCGGAAAGGCTAGGTACATAAGTAAGTTTGATTTGTTAAAGGGATACTGGCAAGTACCTATGACTGAACGTGCTAGGAAGATCTCATGTTTTGTAACACTAGGAAAGACTTTTGCATGTTCTGTAATGCCATATGGTATGAAGAATGCACCAGCCACATTTCAGAAGCTCATGAATGTTGTAACAGAGGGTTTGGCAGGGTGTGTTGTTTATACTGATGATGTATTAATCTTCAGTGACAACTGGAAAGATCACCTATGCCATGTCAGTAAATTTCTTGAGCGTTTGGTTCAAGCTAATCTTGTAGCTAATTTATCAAAGTGTGAGTTTGGTCAAGCTAAAGTTCAGTACCTTTGGTACGTAATTGGTGATGGACATGTTGCACCACCAGGAGCTAAGGTTCAGTTTATAAGTGATCTTCCCAGACCTAAAACTAGGCAAGAGCTACAATGATTTTTGGGAATGGTAGGTTATTACAGGAGATTTGTTCTTAACTTTTCAATTCTTTTATCACCACTTACAGACCTACTGAAGAAATGAGTTAAATTTGTCTGGACCGATAACTGTGAATCCTCTTTCAACAAACTTAAAGCCATCCTATTAAGTCAGCCAGTGCTCGCTACTCCAAATTTTGCTAAGTCTTTTAAGATGGCTGTTGACGCAAGTGAAACAGGAGCTGGGGCTGTTTTGCTGCAAGAGGATGATCAGGGCATTGAACATTCTGTATCTTATTACAATAAAAAGTTCACTCCACCTCAAAAGAACTACTCAACTATTGAGAAAGAGCTTTTGGCCTTGATTTTGGGTTTACAGCATTTTTCATTTTATTTGTGTTCTGGTTTTGACCCCATAGTCATTTATACCGATCATAACCCACTGAAATTCCTTAGTAAGTTTAAAGATAAAAATCAGAGATTGACAAGATGGAGTCTACTTCTTCATGAGTATTCATTAGACATACAACATGTCAAGGGGAAAGAAAATGTTATTGCAGATTGCTTATCTAGACTTTAGACAGATTGTTTTAGAGTAATAAATTTCCTTTGTAAATTTCTTTTTCTTTGTGGGGAGGTGTTACATAGCCTATGATTTCATCATCCTTTGTGTAATTCTAACGTACAGTATGCTGCATGTTTGATCACGAGCGTGTTCTACCTCACTCCCCCCGTCCTCCCTTATAGTAGAGTAAGTCGTTCTTTCTGTTGTTCAGAGCAGGATTGTCAACTCTTTGTCCCCTCTGGCTTCCTTTGCGCGTCCTTCTTACAAGTTGTATCAAGCTCTGCCGGCCCCTATATAATGAGCTCAGTCTCTGCATTATTGCCACTTAGATCTACTCCTCATTTTGTTCACATCTCTGTCCTCCCCTGTACAGTTGTTATTATTGTGAGTGCTCAGGAAGTCTCCAGCCATCTAGCAGCTGTGTAATTTGAGTATAAGTGTTATTGCATTTTTTCTTGTACTGTATAGCGTGGGGTGTTAATTCGTAGGCCTAGTGAGGTTTTGTGATTCATGTTTTTATGTCAGTTATTTTTGATAATATATATATATATATATATATATATATATATATATATATATATATATATATATATATATATATATATATATATATATATATATATATATATATATATATATATATATATATATTTTTAATTTATTTATTTTTTTTGTATTTTAATTTTTTACATTTTTTCTTGGTTTTATATTTTTTATCTTATATTATAAAGAAAAACTAATCTAAAGACCCTAAAACTAATCACCTAACAGACAAATCGCTAACCTATACTAAATCCTATAGAGACAAATAGCTAGACCTGCACTAATGGTAAAAATACCTCGACTAACAGAACACCATCGACTGCAGATATGTAATGCCTTTCTACATGACATACCTGTACTCATCACCTGGTGACTGTCAGTAGAGGAACAACCTAATATAGGGGACATCAATATATGAAAGGGAAGCAGACGAGTCAGGGACATTTCCATATATGTCAGCTGTTGTCCCTAATTAGAATAACTTAAGCAAGATAATATAATGTATTTACATAATTTGTACAAAAAGTGAAGAACCTAGCCCAGCAGACCACCATCGACTGCAAGTGCCCAATACCTTCCTATATTGCACACTTGCACTCATTAGCTGGTCTGTCAGGCGAGGAACTTGGCTTAATGTAGGGGACATCTATATTAGAAATAGATCGGTGGGAGGAGGAACTATTTAAAATATGTCAACTGTCAACCCTAATTAATATTACAATATATACATATTTACCGTTGATAAAAACCATAACCACACAGTAAAAAAGTCACATCACTCTGATCAGTCCGGTCTCTCTCAAGAAAGCCATCAATTTATCAGTCATAACAATGTCCCCATCACCCAGGATGGTGGAAAGGGTGAAGGGGACGTCTACTGCGCTGCAGTAATTTTTAAGTGAAGCGCGTTCACGAATAAATCGCCGACAGCGCAGGATGATATGACTGATAGATAACACCACATTACAGATGTCACAGTGCGGTGGGAAGCGTCTTTCCATATATGGTTTTATGTGGGTTAAAATGATGGCATTAAGCCGTAACCGTGCCAACACTTTTTCTTCTAGGCGACTGGGACGGTTGGCAGTGTCCCAGTCGCCCAGGTACGGCTTACAAGTTGGAATATTTAGTCTGGTCCACTGACCTTGCCTCAGAAGATTTATTGATTTCTTTCCGAGAGATAGACTCGACCGTAGATTACGAGGAACGTCCCAAGTCTCCTCGAGCTCCACAGCCGACTTTGCAAGTAAGTCAGCCTGCTCATTGCCGTAGATATGACAATGACCAGGCACCCAGATCAGCGTGAATGACTTGTTGCATGAATGCAACTTATTAACGATGCGGCCCTGGATCTCATGAGAGTCCGTAGTGCAAGATGCAATTGCCTGAAGGGCTGATTTTGAATCTGAAAATATGACAAATGAGTCATGCCTAGAATTGAGAGCATAGTCTATGGCTTTGTCAATAGCAAAAAGTTCTGAAGTAAACACAGATGTATGAGTCGGCAACCGATACCTGAGGGCACATTCAGTTGACCACACACTTGCACCCACACATTCACTCGACTTGGAGCCGTCAGTGTACAATTGATGGGACCCCAAGTGACGAACAATGATGTTACGAAACAAGTGGTGGACCTCCGCCTCCGGCGCCTTGGCCTTTGATGCTGGGAGCCATGTAACATCGACTGTAAAGCTGGGTGGCTCCCAAGGCGCTATATTTTTAAGCACCAACTTGTCACTGGGGTCCACATCAAGCTCCTGAGTCAGTAAGTGGAGGCGAGCGGCAAGGCCGACGCACCCCCCGCAAAAGGTGGTGGTATTGACGTAGGGGGGTACAGGCCACATTGCCGATATTACTTTTCCTTAATGTCCTTACACCGTAGGACAAGGCCAGGTGGTCACGGCGAATACGGAGGGGAGGCACATTCGCCTTCACTTCCATACGAGCTACACGGGTACACCGGACAGCTCCAAGACACATTCGCAAGCATTTATTCTGCAACACATCCAATCCATTCAGCGTGGCATCAGATGCCGAGCCATACACCTGTGCGCCATAGTCTAGCTTCGATCGAATAAGGGACTTATACACCATTAATAAAGATTTTCTGTCGGCACCCCATGTAGTACCCGCTAGGTACTTGAGGACATTTAACGGTTTATCACAACAAGCAAGCAAAGTATTAACGTGAAGTTTAAAATTCATTCTACGATCAAAATGTATTCCTAATAATTTTACAGAATTTTGAAAAGGTACCGCCTGATTATCCAAAGTTAAGCACAAATTAGGTACGTTACGATTAGTGAAGACTATAGCGGCACACTTACGTACGGAAAACTTAAATCCCCACTGCAAGGCCCATTGGTGGACGGAGTCAAGGGCTGCTTGAATCCGCCCAGCTGAAAATTGTGCATTACGGGAAGAGTGCCATATTGCACAATCGTCAGCGTAGTGCGAGTATTTAAGATTCCTCGGGATGGGAGCTGATGACAGAATATCATTGATCATAATACTAAATAAAGTAGGACTAAGCACACTTCCCTGTGGCATCCCGTTTTCCTGGATAAATATATCCGATGTTACGTTACGGGGCAATTTGACAGAGAAAGTTCTGTTCCTTAAGAAATTTGAAATAAAAACAGGCAAATTTCCTCTTAAACCATAAGCATAGAGCTTCATTAGTATACCGTGTCGCCAGGTCATGTCACAGGCTTTATGGATGTCCAAGAACACCCCTATCATGAATTCTTTATTGGCAAATGCCTCTGCAATACAATGCTCCAAATTCATTGAATGATCTAGTGAACTTCCGTATTTACGGAAGCCACATTGTTGATCATTTAACAAATTCTTCGACTCTAAAACAAAAAGAAGCCTATTGTTAACCATACGTTCCATGACCTTACATAGACAAGAAGTCAACACAATAGGACGAAATGATGTGGGATTCATAAGACGACCAGCCTCTTTGGGTATCGGTATGACGTGTGCAAAGTGCCATGAGTTTGGGAACGTTCGAGACGCCCAAATCTCATTGTACAATGCTAACATCTTAATCAGGTTGTCCTGATTAAGATGCTGGATCATACCGTACGTGATGGTGTCTGGTCCAGGGCTGGTGTCTTTACAGGATTTAAGGGCAAGGAGCAGTTCATCTAGCGTAAACTCTTGGTTGTACGGGGAGTCTACGTCTTCTGTGGCAAAGTCTAATATCTGTAGCTCAGCTGTGCGTTTATGATGTTGAAAACGCGGGTCATAATTGGCTGAGCTACTTACATGAGAAAAACTCCTGGCGAGGATGTTAGCAACGTCCACGGGCTCGTCATAGATGTTATTATTCACCTGAAGGGTGGTGATTGGAAAATATGGGCATTTATTATTTAATATTCTTATGGTGGACCAGACTTTACGTAATGGTGTTGTACGAGTCACCGTGGACACAAAGGACCGCCAGGAGTCACGTTTGGCCCTTCTTATTGTTCTCCTTGCCTCAGCCCATGCCTGTTTGTATGCAATAAAATTTTTCTCAGTGGGCTATCAAAAATCCTGTATCTCCTATTGCGTTTTCTTAATGCTTGTCGGCAATCCGGCGTCCACCAATGTGCTCTATGCTTCGCATGAACCGTAGAAGTCTTGGGAATAGCAGCCTCAGCGGCATGTAATATGGAAGTAGTTATATTTTCGACCTTAACATCTATGGTCTCCCCAGATATATCTAAATTGGCAATCCTTGAGAAGGATCCCCAATCTGCTTTCTTATAGATAAAATGATGTCGCATGTATAAGAAAGACAGATGGGTAAACGATCACTTCCCAAGGAGTCGTCGTAAGGGTCCCATGAGAGATCTTGATGTATACCAGGGGAGGCCAAAGATAAGTCAATGGCCGAAAAGTTACCAGTACGATCATCTACACGAGTCGCTCTACCATCGTTCAGAAGACAGAGGTTGGACTGTAGTATTAGGTCGGCTACTTGCTCCCCACGACCATCGATCCTCAAGCTACCACATTGATAGTGATGGGCGTTAAAGTCGCCTAACACTAACTTATTTCCAGGTAGATGTTCAACTAGTGAATATAAAGCATCACTATCAATGGGGCCATGTGGAGGACAGTACAGAGAGCAAATAGATAGATACGTGTTATTAAATTTTACTCTGCACGCGACAGCTTCCAGAGTAGAATTTAGAATCACTTCCGTTTGTGGGTGTGATTTGTGCGTAAATGGCAACTCCGTGACCTTCATATCTTCTGTACGAGTGGTAGTGTCTGAACTGTGGAGGATCAGGATGATCCTCCAGGCGCGTCTCTTGTAAACAAACAACGTCTGGCCTGTGTATAGAAAGCAAGATTGCTATATCTTGTAACTTATTCCCAATACCTCTACAATTCCACTGTAATACAGAGAATGCGGCGGTTTAAGATTTTCGTTGGGGGCCAGTGTGCTTTGTCTGTTTTTGTCGCCCGCCAGTAGGCGAGCGACTACCGGGGGACCTATCCCGGTGCTTTTTCACGGAAACCTCCATATTATCATCAATTACGAGGTTCCCTGACTCCCCCAAGGAGCTAACCTTTCTCTCCCTCGCTGGAGTAGGAACCGGAAGGACATGAGGACGTGACTGTTTCGTGAGGGTGGTCATGTTATTTTTAGTAGGCTTGTCAGGCTTCGCTTTAGGCTGTACTGATGGAGAGGCAGCAGCAGCCTGAGAGTAAGTTGATGCCTTAGGGATGTCAGTGGAAGAGTTGGAATGGACAGGAGGTCGAGATGGAGATGTACTGTGAGTGGCAGGAGGGAGGAAGACAGGGTCAGTCTGCGTCTCGACAGAGCACATCACAGGACAGGACATTACCGCCGAAGCATAGGACCTATTCGGCGTGGGAGTTGCATGCAACTCCTTCACCTTTTCCTAGCTTCGTAATAGGAAATGCCCTCAGTTGCCTTTACCGCGCAGACCTCCTTCTCCTCCTTCCACTTGGGACAGTCCCTAGAGGAAGTGGAGTGAGTGCCCTTGCAGTGAAAGCAACATACTGTCGCAGATGTACAATGGTCCGCATCATGACCCTGGCTTCCACACTTGCCGCACACTGGCTGGGAAGCCCGACAAGTCTTTACACCATGCCCATACAGCTGGCATTTCAGGCAACGCAAAGGGTTAGGGATGTAAGGCCGAATATGAACAATTTCGTATCCAACTTTGACAGAACTTGGAAGAGACACTTTGGCAAACGTCAAGACAATAGTTGCCGTCTTCGTCCTTATGCCTTCTGAGTAGCGAGTAATAAATCTAGCCTCAATTACGTCTTGGTGCGCCAATTCACTTACGATTTCGTCCTCACTCATCACCATGAGATCCCTGCAAGTGACAACACCCTTGCAAGAATTCATGGAGACTGGGATTTTGGCTTCGACATCGTAACAGTGGAATTTACGCAGTTTCAGCATATCTTTCACTTGAGATGAATTAAAAGTTTTAATCAGGAGATCTCCGTTCGCAAGTTTTTTACCTGTTCGACCTCTCCCGCACAGTGGTCAATCACCTTCTTGACAAGGAAGGGATTGAGACTGGACAGGGGAGTAGAACCTAGGGCATGGAGAGTGACAAAGGTGGCATTGTCTACTGGGACATCAAGTGGGGCACGAGTCTGGCGTTCGTCCGTCTGGGGGTGGTCAGTCTGGTCATGCCTATTGTCGTCAGGACTACCTCCCCCCCTAAGGGGGGGGGGAGGCAGCAGGGGCGTCTTCCATAGTAACCACCCCCAATAACGGGGGAAGTGGGAAGAAGGAGAAAAGACAATCAAGGGACCAACACCCAGGGGCAAAACACCTATATCTGAGGTTGCCCTCTCAAACCACTCCAGGGAGGCCCGACCGTGTCCGTTCACGCCCCAGAGCGATCAGTGGGGGGGACCCTCCGTGGGCGATAAGCAAAGGTAAACTCAGGAAAACATACAGGAAAATGAATACTAGCTAGCCTAACTGAAAGTACGCCCTAGTGGCGAAAACAAAGGAAAACTAATGCCGGTGAGGCAGCCCTATAGCTGGAGGAGAGCACAGAAAACACGTCTTTACTCTCCACGACCATGCATCAAAGTCAACTCTCCATTCAATATTCTCTGCCTTATATACCCTCCGGCTGTGTGCAAGCATCAACACGCAGCTGGAGGCCAGACAAGAAGTATAAAGAAAAGAGCTAGGCAAATTAATCTCTCCCCCATACTTCAAACGTTATAAATATCGCTGATGAATACAAATCTTTCTGTCGCCAGTTTAAGCCCCACAGTAAGTCACTGATATTAAAAACAATTTTAGTCACAACCACATCGAGAGAGCAAACAGAACTAACTAATACTTTATAAATGTGTATGCACCACTAAACAGGCAACAACATGAGCGAGTGCATATGCGTAGAAGAATATACACACACGCCTAGCGACACGCGTGCACTATACATACATGCACAATATACACACACATATATATATATATATATATATATATATATATATATATATATATATATATATATATATATATATATATTGTTACATAGCCTATGATTTCATCATCCTTTGTCTAATTTTAACGCACAGTATGCTGCATGTTTGATCACGAGCGTGTTCTGCCTCAGTCCCCCCCTTCTACCGTTATAGTAGAGTAAGTCGTTCTCTCTGTTGTCCAGAGCGGGATTGTCAACTCTATGTCCCCATGGCTTCATTTGCGCGTCCTTATTACAAGTTGTATCAAGCTCTCCCGGCCCCTATATAATGAGCTCAGTCTCTGCATCATTGCCACTTAGATCTGCTCCTCATTTTGTTCACATCTCTGTCCTCCCCTGTACAGATATTATTGTGAGTGCTCAAGAAATCTCCAAACATCTAGCAGCTGTGTGTAATTTGAGTATAACTGTTATTGCATTTTTTCTTGTACTGTATAGCATGAGTTTGATTTGTGGGCCTAGTGAAGTTTTTGTAATTCGTGTGGGGTTCTTTATGTCAGTCATTTTTGATAATAGTTTGTATCTGTAATTATTTATCTGGCATTCACTGAGTATTATCTGGTATCTTATTTTATCAGGGCTGACTTAGATAAATTTATTCTTACTAATTTCGTGTTAATAGAGGCTATTGCAGTTAACCATATATTTAACCTGTTTATTTGCCATTACATTATCCTTATGAGTCCTCAATGTTTTATTGTTAGTTTGAGCAATAAACTTTGACTTGTAATTTTACCTAACTCTTTGTTTTGAACCTGGAACTTTACGGGACAGTAGTGATTTTTAGTATTCTCACTTAAAGTGTACATTATCTTTCTCTGTTCCGTAACATAAATTTGGCGACCTCATATCAGGATATTCAGGATATTATCATAAGGATATTGTTTGATATTTTGTGACTGATATATTCATCATGGCTACTATTTCTACACTTGATGAAGCCAAAGATTTTTTGTCAAATGTGCAAACAGTGTTTATGATATAGAAAACAGAACAAAGAATGAACTTAAACTTGTTGTCAACAATTGGGAATTGCTATTCGCTCTCATAATTCTAAAGATCAAATTGTTGACATGATTAATGAAAGCTTGTTTAATGTAACTCCTCGAAATGAGCAAACGTAGATTGAATTAGCTAAGTTACAGCTAGCCCTGCAGGAGGCTCGTGCTAAGGAGGCTGAATTTCAGGCAAATGCTAAGGAGGCTGAATCTCAGGCTCGTATTCAGGAGGCACAGGCTCAGGCACAAGTTGAACTTGCTAGGATTCAGGCAGACCATGAGTATCGCATGAAACAAGGTGGAACTGGATCATCTAGCTCTGATGATTTTGATGTGGCTAAAAATGTTAAACTTGTCCCTCCTTTTAATGAAACTGATTTAACAAAGTATTTTCAGTTGTTTGAGAGGGTAGCTACAGGTTTTAATTGGCCCAAAAAGTATTGGCCAGTACTCCTTCAAACTGTTCTCACCGGTAAAGCTCAAGTAACTTATGCATCTTTGCCTCAGGATCAATCTGATAATTATGATGTAGTAAAGAGCTTGATTCTTAAGGCCTATGAGCTTGTTCCTGAAGCCTATAGAGTAAAATTTAGGACAACTTATGAGCAAGATAAGAAATCTCATGTTGAGTATGCAAAAATCAAAGATCTGTTAGAGCAGTGGTTTCTGATTTTGACAAATTTAAGCAGATGATTTTGCTGGAGGACTTCAAAAGGTGTTAATAAAGGTGTAAGCCTATATCTTGATGAGAAAAGAATAGATAATTTGTCTGATGCTGCAGTTTTAGCTGATGAATATGTTCTCACTCACAAGAGATATTCTAAAGAAAAAGGGAAAGCTGAGAGTAAGTACGTTGCCTCTACTCAGAGTACAGGTAACAGGAAAGAGAATAAAGATGATGTTTCTCAGGAAGTAAATACCACCTCCACCTCTAGAATTCAGAAAAGTAATTGTACTAATTGTAGTAAGCTTGGTCATACTATGGAGAAATGTTTCAGGAGACAGCGTGATGTGAACAAAAAGGAGTCTTTAAATATTCAGTCAATTGGTCCAGTGTCCACCCTTGAGAGTTCCCAGAATTCTTTAACTGAGTTAACTGAACCTGCTTTGAGGGGTAAATTAAATCCTCATGATGAAGCTCCTATTTTGAGCAGTAACGTGGGTGACACTCTCAAGAGTTCATGTGCTAATTTCCTGTCTGATGGTTTTGTCAGTCCTCTGGACATTAATGACAGGAAATCAGTTAAAATATATCGTGATACAGGTGCTTGCCAATCCCTTATGCTGACCAGTCTTCTAGGCTCTAATGTTAATTCCTCTGATGAAACTGTAATCTTACAAGGTGTAGGGAATAATTACTTCTCTGTCCCTCTGTGCAGAGTGAATTTAGGGTCTGGTTTTGTTAATGGTTCCGTTATGGTTGGGTTGGTTGAGACACTCCCAATGTCGGGTGTAACTTTCTTACTTGGAAATGATATTGGTGGAAGTCAAGTGTGTCCAGCTCCTCAGTTGTCTAATGAGCCAGTGGCTGCGGCCCAGGATTGTGATGTCCCTGATGTGTTCCCTGCATGTGCTGTCACTAGGGCTAAGTCTAAAGTTACTGGTGACTTAGAGGATAATGATGATGTTATCCTAGCTGACACTTTTCTTGCTAATTTGGACCACTCACCAGATGAGGCAGTACCCCGTAGTGTTGATAATTTGTCTCGTCAAGAGTTGGTTGAGTTGCAGGTTGCTGACCCTGAGTTGAAAGGTCTAGCTAACTCTGCTTGCAGTGAGGAAGAGTCAGCTGGTGCTTCTACTTGTTATTATATAAAGTCAGGAGTACTTATGAGGAAGTGGAGACCCCCAACAGCATCAACCGACTGTGAGTGGGAGGTTGTACATCATGTTGTCATCCCTCGTGTTTGTAGGCAGGATATCATTAGAGTGGCTCATGATTCCAGTTTGGCAGGACACCTTGGAGTGAGGAAGACTGTGGCACGCATTTTGAAACACTTCTACTGGCCAGGTATCTACAGGGATGTTTCCTAGTATTGTAAGTCTTGACACACCTGTCAAGTTGTGGGAAAGTGTAATCAGACCGAAAAGGTTGCACCTCTAGTTCCCATTCCTCCTTTTGAGGCGCCATTCACCCGTGTGTTGGTGGATATTGTGGGCCCTCTTCCTAAGACTTCTTCAGGATTTTCTTATGTGTTGACCCTAATTGATATGGCTACTCGTTATCCAGAAGCCATTCCACTTAGAAATATCTCAGCAAAGAGCGTGGTTAAGGAAATGCTAGGGTTCTTCACAAAGTTTGGTCTGCCCAAGGAGGTACAGTCAGACCAGGGAAGTAATTTCATGTCAAATGTTTTCAATCAGTCTCTGAAAGAGTTGGGCATCACCCAGATCACGTCTTCAGCTTACCATCCCCAGACCCAAGGAGCGTTGGAGAGATATCGTCAAACACTCAAATCGATGCTCAAGAAATACTGTTTGGAACATCAGAAAGACTGGGATAAAGGTCTTCCATTCGTTGTGTTTGCCGCAAGAGAATCTCCAAATGAATCACTGGGCTTCTCACCTTTTGAACTACTGTTTGGCCATGAAGTAAGAGGACCCCTTAAGTTACTCAAGGAATGCTGGCTGTCGGAGGAAGATGACGTCAACCTGCTGGAGTATGTGATGAAGTTCAAAGAACGGCTGTCCACTGCTTTACAGCTGGCGAGAGAGAATTTAGGAGCTGCTCAGGAGAAGATGAAGACTTGGTATGATAAGAAGTCCAGGTTACGTCACTTTCAGCCAGGAGATCAGGTTTTGATTCTGCTACCGGTTCATGGGCAACCTCTTGAAGCCAATTTTAGTGGCCCTTATTTCGTGGAGAAGAAACTCAGTGATGTCAACTATGTCATCGCCACACCAGATCGTAGAAAGAACAAGCAACTTTGTCACATCAACATGCTAAAGTTATATCACAGGCGGAACGAAAATAACCCAGTCTGCACTTTAGCTGTTCCACCCGAGTCTGCAAGTGAAGTTCTCCCATGCAGCATGAGCCTGAGTGATAGTTTGGGGAAGAATCCTGATATCATGAATGATCTCCAGATTAAGCTTTCTCATCTACCTCCCGAGGAAAGGCAGGAGTTTTCGGCATTACTGCAGGAGTACCCGCAAGTGTTCCGTGCCACTCCAGGAAGAACCACTGTGTTGATGCATGATGTCGATGTTGGAGACGCAAAGCCAATTAAACTGCCCCCTTACCGTGTGAACCCAGTGAAAGTTCCTCTCATCCAGAAGGAGCTTGGCTACCTGTTGGACCACAAGATGATTGAGCCCTGTCAGAGCGAGTGGAGTTCTCCTGTCACTCTGGTCCCTAAGCCAGGGGGGTCACAGCGGCTTTGCATTGACTACAGACGTGTTAATCAGATAACCAAAACAGACACTTACCCTCTCCCTCGCGTGGAAGATTGCATACACAAGATCGGAAAGGCTAGGTACATAAGTAAGTTTGATTTGTTAAAGGGATACTGGCAAGTACCTATGACTGAACGTGCTAGGAAGATCTCATGTTTTGTAACACTAGGAAAGACTTTTGCATGTTCTGTAATGCCATATGGTATGAAGAATGCACCAGCCACATTTCAGAAGCTCATGAATGTTGTAACAGAGGGTTTGGCAGGGTGTGTTGTTTATACTGATGATGTATTAATCTTCAGTGACAACTGGAAAGATCACCTATGCCATGTCAGTAAATTTCTTGAGCGTTTGGTTCAAGCTAATCTTGTAGCTAATTTATCAAAGTGTGAGTTTGGTCAAGCTAAAGTTCAGTACCTTTGGTACGTAATTGGTGATGGACATGTTGCACCACCAGGAGCTAAGGTTCAGGTTATAAGTGATCTTCCCAGACCTAAAACTAGGCAAGAGCTACAATGATTTTTGGGAATGGTAGGTTATTACAGGAGATTTGTTCTTAACTTTTCAATTCTTTTATCACCACTTACAGACCTACTGAAGAAATGAGTTAAATTTGTCTGGACCGATAACTGTGAATCCTCTTTCAACAAACTTAAAGCCATCCTATTAAGTCAGCCAGTGCTCGCTACTCCAAATTTTGCTAAGTCTTTTAAGATGGCTGTTGACGCAAGTGAAACAGGAGCTGGGGCTGTTTTGCTGCAAGAGGATGATCAGGGCATTGAACATTCTGTATCTTATTACAATAAAAAGTTCACTCCACCTCAAAAGAACTACTCAACTATTGAGAAAGAGCTTTTGGCCTTGATTTTGGGTTTACAGCATTTTTCATTTTATTTGTGTTCTGGTTTTGACCCCATAGTCATTTATACCGATCATAACCCACTGAAATTCCTTAGTAAGTTTAAAGATAAAAATCAGAGATTGACAAGATGGAGTCTACTTCTTCATGAGTATTCATTAGACATACAACATGTCAAGGGGAAAGAAAATGTTATTGCAGATTGCTTATCTAGACTTTAGACAGATTGTTTTAGAGTAATAAATTTCCTTTGTAAATTTCTTTTTCTTTGTGGGGAGGTGTTACATAGCCTATGATTTCATCATCCTTTGTGTAATTCTAACGTACAGTATGCTGCATGTTTGATCACGAGCGTGTTCTACCTCACTCCCCCCGTCCTCCCTTATAGTAGAGTAAGTCGTTCTTTCTGTTGTTCAGAGCAGGATTGTCAACTCTTTGTCCCCTCTGGCTTCCTTTGCGCGTCCTTCTTACAAGTTGTATCAAGCTCTGCCGGCCCCTATATAATGAGCTCAGTCTCTGCATTATTGCCACTTAGATCTACTCCTCATTTTGTTCACATCTCTGTCCTCCCCTGTACAGTTGTTATTATTGTGAGTGCTCAGGAAGTCTCCAGCCATCTAGCAGCTGTGTAATTTGAGTATAAGTGTTATTGCATTTTTTCTTGTACTGTATAGCGTGGGGTGTTAATTCGTAGGCCTAGTGAGGTTTTGTGATTCATGTTTTTATGTCAGTTATTTTTGATAATATATATATATATATATATATATATATATATATATATATATATATATATATATATATATATATATATATATATATATATATATATATATATATATATATATATTTTTAATTTATTTATTTTTTTTGTATTTTAATTTTTTACATTTTTTCTTGGTTTTATATTTTTTATCTTATATTATAAAGAAAAACTAATCTAAAGACCCTAAAACTAATCACCTAACAGACAAATCGCTAACCTATACTAAATCCTATAGAGACAAATAGCTAGACCTGCACTAATGGTAAAAATACCTCGACTAACAGAACACCATCGACTGCAGATATGTAATGCCTTTCTACATGACATACCTGTACTCATCACCTGGTGACTGTCAGTAGAGGAACAACCTAATATAGGGGACATCAATATATGAAAGGGAAGCAGACGAGTCAGGGACATTTCCATATATGTCAGCTGTTGTCCCTAATTAGAATAACTTAAGCAAGATAATATAATGTATTTACATAATTTGTACAAAAAGTGAAGAACCTAGCCCAGCAGACCACCATCGACTGCAAGTGCCCAATACCTTCCTATATTGCACACTTGCACTCATTAGCTGGTCTGTCAGGCGAGGAACTTGGCTTAATGTAGGGGACATCTATATTAGAAATAGATCGGTGGGAGGAGGAACTATTTAAAATATGTCAACTGTCAACCCTAATTAATATTACAATATATACATATTTACCGTTGATAAAAACCATAACCACACAGTAAAAAAGTCACATCACTCTGATCAGTCCGGTCTCTCTCAAGAAAGCCATCAATTTATCAGTCATAACAATGTCCCCATCACCCAGGATGGTGGAAAGGGTGAAGGGGACGTCTACTGCGCTGCAGTAATTTTTAAGTGAAGCGCGTTCACGAATAAATCGCCGACAGCGCAGGATGATATGACTGATAGATAACACCACATTACAGATGTCACAGTGCGGTGGGAAGCGTCTTTCCATATATGGTTTTATGTGGGTTAAAATGATGGCATTAAGCCGTAACCGTGCCAACACTTTTTCTTCTAGGCGACTGGGACGGTTGGCAGTGTCCCAGTCGCCCAGGTACGGCTTACAAGTTGGAATATTTAGTCTGGTCCACTGACCTTGCCTCAGAAGATTTATTGATTTCTTTCCGAGAGATAGACTCGACCGTAGATTACGAGGAACGTCCCAAGTCTCCTCGAGCTCCACAGCCGACTTTGCAAGTAAGTCAGCCTGCTCATTGCCGTAGATATGACAATGACCAGGCACCCAGATCAGCGTGAATGACTTGTTGCATGAATGCAACTTATTAACGATGCGGCCCTGGATCTCATGAGAGTCCGTAGTGCAAGATGCAATTGCCTGAAGGGCTGATTTTGAATCTGAAAATATGACAAATGAGTCATGCCTAGAATTGAGAGCATAGTCTATGGCTTTGTCAATAGCAAAAAGTTCTGAAGTAAACACAGATGTATGAGTCGGCAACCGATACCTGAGGGCACATTCAGTTGACCACACACTTGCACCCACACATTCACTCGACTTGGAGCCGTCAGTGTACAATTGATGGGACCCCAAGTGACGAACAATGATGTTACGAAACAAGTGGTGGACCTCCGCCTCCGGCGCCTTGGCCTTTGATGCTGGGAGCCATGTAACATCGACTGTAAAGCTGGGTGGCTCCCAAGGCGCTATATTTTTAAGCACCAACTTGTCACTGGGGTCCACATCAAGCTCCTGAGTCAGTAAGTGGAGGCGAGCGGCAAGGGGCCGACGCACCCCCCGCAAAAGGTGGTGGTATTGACGTAGGGGGGTACAGGCCACATTGCCGATATTACTTTTCCTTAATGTCCTTACACCGTAGGACAAGGCCAGGTGGTCACGGCGAATACGGAGGGGAGGCACATTCGCCTTCACTTCCATACGAGCTACACGGGTACACCGGACAGCTCCAAGACACATTCGCAAGCATTTATTCTGCAACACATCCAATCCATTCAGCGTGGCATCAGATGCCGAGCCATACACCTGTGCGCCATAGTCTAGCTTCGATCGAATAAGGGACTTATACACCATTAATAAAGATTTTCTGTCGGCACCCCATGTAGTACCCGCTAGGTACTTGAGGACATTTAACGGTTTATCACAACAAGCAAGCAAAGTATTAACGTGAAGTTTAAAATTCATTCTACGATCAAAATGTATTCCTAATAATTTTACAGAATTTTGAAAAGGTACCGCCTGATTATCCAAAGTTAAGCACAAATTAGGTACGTTACGATTAGTGAAGACTATAGCGGCACACTTACGTACGGAAAACTTAAATCCCCACTGCAAGGCCCATTGGTGGACGGAGTCAAGGGCTGCTTGAATCCGCCCAGCTGAAAATTGTGCATTACGGGAAGAGTGCCATATTGCACAATCGTCAGCGTAGTGCGAGTATTTAAGATTCCTCGGGATGGGAGCTGATGACAGAATATCATTGATCATAATACTAAATAAAGTAGGACTAAGCACACTTCCCTGTGGCATCCCGTTTTCCTGGATAAATATATCCGATGTTACGTTACGGGGCAATTTGACAGAGAAAGTTCTGTTCCTTAAGAAATTTGAAATAAAAACAGGCAAATTTCCTCTTAAACCATAAGCATAGAGCTTCATTAGTATACCGTGTCGCCAGGTCATGTCACAGGCTTTATGGATGTCCAAGAACACCCCTATCATGAATTCTTTATTGGCAAATGCCTCTGCAATACAATGCTCCAAATTCATTGAATGATCTAGTGAACTTCCGTATTTACGGAAGCCACATTGTTGATCATTTAACAAATTCTTCGACTCTAAAACAAAAAGAAGCCTATTGTTAACCATACGTTCCATGACCTTACATAGACAAGAAGTCAACACAATAGGACGAAATGATGTGGGATTCATAAGACGACCAGCCTCTTTGGGTATCGGTATGACGTGTGCAAAGTGCCATGAGTTTGGGAACGTTCGAGACGCCCAAATCTCATTGTACAATGCTAACATCTTAATCAGGTTGTCCTGATTAAGATGCTGGATCATACCGTACGTGATGGTGTCTGGTCCAGGGCTGGTGTCTTTACAGGATTTAAGGGCAAGGAGCAGTTCATCTAGCGTAAACTCTTGGTTGTACGGGGAGTCTACGTCTTCTGTGGCAAAGTCTAATATCTGTAGCTCAGCTGTGCGTTTATGATGTTGAAAACGCGGGTCATAATTGGCTGAGCTACTTACATGAGAAAAACTCCTGGCGAGGATGTTAGCAACGTCCACGGGCTCGTCATAGATGTTATTATTCACCTGAAGGGTGGTGATTGGAAAATATGGGCATTTATTATTTAATATTCTTATGGTGGACCAGACTTTACGTAATGGTGTTGTACGAGTCACCGTGGACACAAAGGACCGCCAGGAGTCACGTTTGGCCCTTCTTATTATTCTCCTTGCCTCAGCCCATGCCTGTTTGTATGCAATAAAATTTTTCTCAGTGGGCTATCAAAAATCCTGTATCTCCTATTGCGTTTTCTTAATGCTTGTCGGCAATCCGGCGTCCACCAATGTGCTCTATGCTTCGCATGAACTGTAGAAGTCTTGGGAATAGCAGCCTCAGCTGCATGTAATATGGAAGTAGTTATATTTTCGACCTTAACATCTATGGTCTCCCCAGATATATCTAAATTGGCGATCCTTGAGAAGGATCCCCAATCTGCTTTCTTATAGATAAAATGATGTCGCATGTATAAGAAAGACAGATGGGTAAATGATCACTTCCCAAGGAGTCGTCGTAAGGGTCCCATGAGAGATCTTGATGTATACCAGGGGAGGCCAAAGATAAGTCAATGGCCGAAAAGTTACCAGTACGATCATCTACACGAGTCGCTCTACCATCGTTCAGAAGACAGAGGTTGGACTGTAGTATTAGGTCGGCTACTTGCTCCCCACGACCATCGATCCTCAAGCTACCATATTGATAGTGATGGGCGTTAAAGTCGCCTAACACTAACTTATTTCCAGGTAGATGTTCAACTAGTGAATATAAAGCATCACTATCAATGGGGCCATGTGGAGGACAGTACAGAGAGCAAATAGATAGATACGTGTTATTAAATTTTACTCTGCACGCGACAGCTTCCAGAGTAGAATTTAGAATCACTTCCGTTTGTGGGTGTGATTTGTGCGTAAATGGCAACTCCGTGACCTTCATACCTTCTGTACGAGTGGTAGTGTCTGAACTGTGGAGGATCAGGATGATCCTCCAGGCGCGTCTCTTGTAAACAAACAACGTCTGGCCTGTGTATAGAAAGCAAGATTGCTATATCTTGTAACTTATTCCCAATACCTCTACAATTCCACTGTAATACAGAGAATGCGGCGGTTTAAGATTTTCGTTGGGGGCCAGTGTGCTTTGTCTTTTTTTGTCGCCCGCCAGTAGGCGAGCGACTACCGGGGGACCTATCCCGGTGCTTTTTCACGGAAACCTCCATATTATCATCAATTACGAGGTTCCCTGACTCCCCCAAGGAGCTAACCTTTCTCTCCCTCGCTGGAGTAGGAACCGGAAGGACATGAGGACGTGACTGTTTCGTGAGGGTGGTCATGTTATTTTTAGTAGGCTTGTCAGGCTTCGCTTTAGGCTGTACTGATGGAGAGGCAGCAGCAGCCTGAGAGTAAGTTGATGCCTTAGGGATGTCAGTGGAAGAGTTGGAATGGACAGGAGGTCGAGATGGAGATGTACTGTGAGTGGCAGGAGGGAGGAAGACAGGGTCAGTCTGCGTCTCGACAGAGCACATCACAGGACAGGACATTACCGCCGAAGCATAGGACCTATTCGGCGTGGGAGTTGCATGCAACTCCTTCACCATTTTACTAGCTTCGTAATAGGAAATGCCCTCAGTTGCCTTTACCGCGCAGACCTCCTTCTCCTCCTTCCACTTGGGACAGTCCCTAGAGGAAGTGGAGTGAGTGCCCTTGCAGTGAAAGCAACATACTGTCGCAGATGTACAATGGTCCGCATCATGACCCTGGCTTCCACACTTGCCGCACACTGGCTGGGAAGCCCGACAAGTCTTTACACCATGCCCATACAGCTGGCATTTCAGGCAACGCAAAGGGTTAGGGATGTAAGGCCGAATATGAACAATTTCGTATCCAACTTTGACAGAACTTGGAAGAGACACTTTGGCAAACGTCAAGACAATAGTTGCCGTCTTCGTCCTTATGCCTTCTGAGTAGCGAGTAATAAATCTAGCCTCAATTACGTCTTGGTGCGCCAATTCACTTACGATTTCGTCCTCACTCATCACCATGAGATCCCTGCAAGTGACAACACCCTTGCAAGAATTCATGGAGACTGGGATTTTGGCTTCGACATCGTAACAGTGGAATTTACGCAGTTTCAGCATATCTTTCACTTGAGATGAATTAAAAGTTTTAATCAGGAGATCTCCGTTCGCAAGTTTTTTTACCTGTTCGACCTCTCCCGCACAGTGGTCAATCACCTTCTTGACAAGGAAGGGATTGAGACTGGACAGGGGAGTAGAACCTAGGGCATGGAGAGTGACAAAGGTGGCATTGTCTACTGGGACATCAAGTGGGGCACGAGTCTGGCGTTCGTCCGTCTGGGGGTGGTCAGTCTGGTCATGCCTATTGTCGTCAGGACTACCTCCCCCCCTAAGGGGGGGGGAGGCAGCAGGGGCGTCTTCCATAGTAACCACCCCCCCTAACGGGGGAAGTGGGAAGAAGGAGAAAAGACAATCAAGGGACCAACACCCAGGGGCAAAACACCTATATCTGAGGTTGCCCTCTCAAACCACTCCAGGGAGGCCCGACCGTGTCCGTTCACGCCCCAGAGCGATCAGTGGGGGGGACCCTCCGTGGGCGATAAGCAAAGGTAAACTCAGGAAAACATACAGGAAAATGAATACTAGCTAGCCTAACTGAAAGTACGCCCTAGTGGCGAAAACAAAGGAAAACTAATGCCGGTGAGGCAGCCCTATAGCTGGAGGAGAGCACAGAAAACACGTCTTTACTCTCCACGACCATGCATCAAAGTCAACTCTCCATTCAATATTCTCTGCCTTATATACCCTCCGGCTGTGTGCAAGCATCAACACGCAGCTGGAGGCCAGACAAGAAGTATAAAGAAAAGAGCTAGGCAAATTAATCTCTCCCCCATACTTCAAACGTTATAAATATCGCTGATGAATACAAATCTTTCTGTCGCCAGTTTAAGCCCCACAGTAAGTCACTGATATTAAAAACAATTTTAGTCACAACCACATCGAGAGAGCAAACAGAACTAACTAATACTTTATAAATGTGTATGCACCACTAAACAGGCAACAACATGAGCGAGTGCATATGCGTAGAAGAATATACACACACGCCTAGCGACACGCGTGCACTATACATACATGCACAATATACACACACACATATATATATATATATATATATATATATATATATATATATATATATATATATATATTGTTACATAGCCTATGATTTCATCATCCTTTGTCTAATTTTAACGCACAGTATGCTGCATGTTTGATCACGAGCGTGTTCTGCCTCAGTCCCCCCCTTCTACCGTTATAGTAGAGTAAGTCGTTCTCTCTGTTGTCCAGAGCGGGATTGTCAACTCTATGTCCCCATGGCTTCATTTGCGCGTCCTTATTACAAGTTGTATCAAGCTCTCCCGGCCCCTATATAATGAGCTCAGTCTCTGCATCATTGCCACACATCTCTGATCTGCTCCTCATTTTCTTCACATCTCTGTCCTCCCCTGTACAGATATTATTGTGAGTGCTCAAGAAATCTCCAAACATCTAGCAGCTGTGTGTAATTTGAGTATAACTGTTATTGCATTTTTTCTTGTACTGTATAGCATGAGTTTGATTTGTGGGCCTAGTGAAGTTTTTGTAATTCGTGTGGGGTTCTTTATGTCAGTCATTTTTGATAATAGTTTGTATCTGTAATTATTTATCTGGCATTCACTGAGTATTATCTGGTATCTTATTTTATCAGGGCTGACTTAGATAAATTTATTCTTATTAATTTCGTGTTAATAGAGGCTATTGCAGTTAACCATATATTTAACCTGTTTATTTGCCATTACATTATCCTTATGAGTCCTCAATGTTTTATTGTTAGTTTGAGCAATAAACTTTGACTTGTAATTTTACCTAACTCTTTGTTTTGAACCTGGAACTTTACGGGACAGTAGTGATTTTTTAGTATTCTCACTTAAAGTGTACATTATCTTTCTCTGTTCCGTAACATAAATTTGGCGACCTCATATCAGGATATTCAGGATATTATCATAAGGATATTGTTTGATATTTTGTGACTGATATATTCATCATGGCTACTATTTCTACACTTGATGAAGCCAAAGATTTTTTGTCAAATGTGCAAACAGTGTGTGATATAGAAAACAGAACAAAGAATGAACTTAAGCTTGTTCCTCAACAATTGGGAATTGTTGTTCGCTCTCATCATTCTAGAGATCAAATTGTTGACATGATTAATGAAAGCTTGTTTAATGTAACTCCTCCAAATGAGCAAACGCAGATTGAATTAGCTAAGTTACAGCTAGCCCTGCAGGAGGCCCGTGCTAAGGAGGCTGAGTTTCACGCACAAGTTGAACTTGCTAGGATTCAGGCAGACCATGAGTATCGCATGAAACAAGGTGGAACTGGATCATCTAGCTCTGATGATTTTGATGTGGCTAAAAATGTTAAACTTGTCCCTCCTTTTAATGAATCTGATTTAACAAAGTATTTTCAGTTGTTTGAGAGGGTAGCTACAGGTTTTAATTGGCCTAAGGAGTATTGGCCAGTACTCCTTCAAACTGTTCTCACCGGTAAAGCTCAAGTAACTTATGCATCTTTGCCTCGGGATCAGTCTGATAATTATGATGTAGTAAAGAGCTTGATTCTTAAGGCCTATGAGCTTGTTCCTGAAGCTTATAGAGTAAAATTTAGGACAACTTACAAGCAAGATAAGCAATCCCATGTTGAGTATGCAAGAATCAAAGAAGATTTGTTAGAGCAGTGGTTAAATTCTAAGAATGTGGATTCTGATTTTGGTAAATTTAAGCAGATGATTTTGCTGGAGGATTTCAAAAGGTGTATTAGTAAAGATGTAAGCCTATATCTTGATGAGAAAAGAATAGATAATTTGTCTGATGCTGCAGTTTTAGCTGATGAGTATGTTCTCACTCACAAGAGATATTCTAGAGAAAAAGTGAAAGCTGAGAGTAAGTACGTTGCCTCTACTCAGAGTACAGGTAACAGGAAAGAGAATAAAGATGATGTTTCTCAGGAAGTAAATACCAGCTACACCTCTAGATTTCAGAAAAGTAAATGTACTTATTGTAGTAAGCTTGGTCATACTACGGAGAGATGTTTCAGGAGACAGCGTGATGTGAACAAAAAGGAGTCTTTAAATATTCAGTCAATTGGTCTAGTGTCCACTCTTGAGAGTTCCCAGAATTCTTTAACTGAGTTAACTGAACCTGCTTTGAGGGGTAACTTAAATTCTCATGATGGAGCTCCTCTTTTGAGCAGTAACGTCGGTGACACTCTCAAGAGTTCATGTGCTAATTTCCTGTCTGATGGTTTTGTCAGTCCTCTGGACAGTAATGACAGGAAATCAGTTAAAATATATCGTGATACAGGTGCTTGCCAATCCCTTATGCTGACCAGTGTTCTAGGCTCTAATGTTAATTCCTCTGATGAAACTGTAATCTTACAAGGTGTAGGGAATAATTACTTCTCTGTTCCTCTGTGCAAAGTGAATTTAGAGTCTGGTTTTGTTAATGGTTCCGTTATGGTTGGGTTGGTTGAGACACTCCCAATGTCAGGTGTAACTTTCTTACTTGGAAATGATATTGGTGGAAGTCAAGTGTGTCCAGCTCCTCAGTTGTCTAGTGAGCCAGTGGCTGTGTCCCAGGATTGTGGTGTCCCTGATGTGTTCCCTGCATGTGCTGTCACTAGGGCTAAGGCTAAAGTTACTGGTGATTTAGAGGATAATGATGATGATGATGTTATCCTAGCTGACACTTTTCTTGCTAATTTGGACCACTCACCAGATAAGGCAGTACCCCGTGGTGTTGATAATTTGTCTCGTCAAGAGTTGGTTGAGTTGCAGGTTGCTGACCCTGAGTTGAAAGGTCTAGCTAACTCTGCTTACAGTGAAGAAGAGTCAGCCGGTGCTTCTACTTGTTATTATGTAAAGTCAGGAGTACTTATGAGGAAGTGGAGACCCCCAACAGCATCAGCCGACTGTGAATGGGAGGTTGTACATCAAGTTGTCATCCCTCGTGTTTGTAGGCAGGATATCATTAGAGTGGCTCATGATTCCAGTTTGGCAGGACACCTTGGAGTGAGGAAGACTGTGGCACGCATTTTGAAACACTTCTACTGGCCAGGTATCTTCAGGGATGTTTCCTGGTATTGTAAGTCTTGTCACACCTGTCAAGTTGTGGGGAAGTGTAATCAGACCGAAAAGGTTGCACCTCTAGTTCCCATTCCTCCTTTTGAGGCGCCTTTCACCCGTGTGTTGGTGGATATTGTGGGCCCTCTTCCTAAGACTTCTTCAGGATTTTCTTATGTGTTGACCATGATTGATATGGCTACTCGTTATCCTGAAGCCATTCCACTTAGAAATATCTCAGCAAAGAACGTAGTTAAGGAAATGCTAGGGTTCTTCACAAAGTTTGGTCTGCCCAAGGAGGTACAGTCAGACCGGGGAAGTAATTTCATGTCAAACGTTTTCAAGCAGTCTCTGAAAGAGTTGGGCATCACCCAGATCACGTCTTCAGCTTACCATCCCCAGACCCAAGGAGCGTTGGAAAGATATCGTCAAACACTCAAATCGATGCTCAAGAAATACTGTTTGGAACATCAGAAAGACTGGGATAAAGGTCTTCCATTCGTTGTTTTTGCTGCAAAAGAATCTCCAAATGAATCACTGGGCTTCTCACCTTTTGAACTACTGTTTGGCCATGAAGTAAGAGGACCCCTTAAGTTACTCAAGGAATGCTGGCTGTCGGAGGAAGATGACGTCAACCTGCTGGAGTATGTGATGAAGTTCAAAGAACGGCTGTCCACTGCTTTACAGCTGGCGAGAGAGAATTTAGGAGCTGCTCAGGAGAAGATGAATACTTGGTATGACAAGAAGTCCAGGTTACGCCACTTTCAGCCAGGAGATCAGGTTTTGATTCTGCTACCAGTTCATGGGCAACCTCTTCAAGCCAATTTTAGTGGCCCTTATTTCGTGGAGAAGAAACTCAGTGATGTCAGCTATGTCATCGCCACACCAGATCGTAGAAAGAGCAAGCAACTATGTCACATCAACATGCTAAAGTTATATCACAGGCGGGACGAAAATAATCCAGTCTGCACTGTAGCTGTTCCACCCGAGTTTGCAAGTGAAGCTCTCCCATGCAGTATGAGCCTGAGTGATAGCTTGGGGAAGAATCCTGATATCATGAATGATCTCCAGACTAAGCTTTCTCATCTACCACCCAAGGAAAGGCAGGAGTTTTCGGCATTACTGCAGGAGTACCCGCAAGTGTTCCGTGCTACTCCAGGAAGAACCACTGTGTTGATGCATGATGTCGATGTTGGAGACGCAAAGCCAATTAAATTGCCTCCTTACCCTGTGAACCCAGTGAAAGTTCCTCTCATCCAGAAGGAGCTTGACTACCTGTTGGACCACAAGATGATTGAGCCCTGTCAGAGCGAGTGGAGTTCTCCTGTCACTCTAGTCCCTAAGCCAGGTGGGTCACAGAGGCTTTGCATTGACTACAGACGTGTTAATCAGATAACCAAAACAGACACTTACCCTCTCCCTCGCGTGGAAGATTGCATAGACAAGATCGGAAAGGCTAGGTACATAAGTAAGTTTGATTTGTTAAAGGGATACTGGCAAGTACCTATGACTGAACGTGCTAGGGAGATCTCATGTTTTGTAACACTAGGAAAGGCTTTTGCATGTTCTGTAATGCCGTATGGTATGAAGAATGCACCAGCCACATTTCAGAAGCTCATGAATGTTGTAACAGAGGGTTTGACAGGGTGTGTTGTTTATATTGATGATGTATTAATCTTCAGTGACAACTGGAAAGATCACCTATGCCATGTCAGTAAATTTCTTGAGCGTTTAGTTCATGCTAATCTTGTAGCTAATTTATCAAAGTGTGAGTTTGGCCAAGCTAAAGTTCAGTACCTTGGGTATGTAATTGGTGATGGACATGTTGCACCACCAGGAGCTAAGGTTCAGGTTATAAGTGATCTTCCCAGACCTAAAAGTAGGAAAGAGCTACAAAGATTTTTGGGAATGATAGGTTATTACAGGAGATTTGTTCTTAACTTTTCTATTCTTGTATCACCACTTACAGACCTACTGAAAAAGGGAGTTAAATTTGTCTGGACCGATAACTGTGAATCCTATTTCAACAAACTTAAAGCTATGCTATTAAGTCAGCCAGTGCTCGCTACTCCAAATTTTGCTAAGCCTTTTAAGATGGCTGTTGATGCAAGTGATACTGGAGCTGGGGCTGTTTTGCTGCAAGAGGATGATCAGGGTATTGAACATCCTGTATCTTATTACAGTAAGAAGTTCACTCCACCTCAAAAGAACTACTCAACTATTGAGAAAGAGCTTTTGGCCTTGATTTTGGGTTTACAGCATTTTTCATTTTATTTGTGTTCTGGTTTTGACCCCATAGTCATTTATACCGATCATAACCCACTGAAATTCCTTAGTAAGTTTAAAGATAAAAATCAGAGATTGACAAGATGGAGTCTACTTCTTCAGGAGTATTCATTAGACATACAACATGTCAAGAGGAAAGAAAATGTTATTGCAGATTGCTTATCTAGACTTTAGACAGATTGTTTTAGAGTAATAAGAAATTTCCTTTGTAAATTTCTTTTTCTTTGTGGGGAGGTGTTACATAGCCTATGATTTCATCATCCTTTGTCTAATTTTAACGCACAGTATGCTGCATGTTTGATCACGAGCGTGTTCTGCCTCAGTCCCCCCCTTCTACCGTTATAGTAGAGTAAGTCGTTCTCTCTGTTGTCCAGAGCGGGATTGTCAACTCTATGTCCCCATGGCTTCATTTGCGCGTCCTTATTACAAGTTGTATCAAGCTCTCCCGGCCCCTATATAATGAGCTCAGTCTCTGCATCATTGCCACTTAGATCTGCTCCTCATTTTGTTCACATCTCTGTCCTCCCCTGTACAGATATTATTGTGAGTGCTCAAGAAATCTCCAAACATCTAGCAGCTGTGTGTAATTTGAGTATAACTGTTATTGCATTTTTTCTTGTACTGTATAGCATGAGTTTGATTTGTGGGCCTAGTGAAGTTTTTGTAATTCGTGTGGGGTTCTTTATGTCAGTCATTTTTGATAATAGTTTGTATCTGTAATTATTTATCTGGCATTCACTGAGTATTATCTGGTATCTTATTTTATCAGGGCTGACTTAGATAAATTTATTCTTGCTAATTTCGTGTTAATAGAGGCTATTGCAGTTAACCATATATTTAACCTGTTTATTTGCCATTACATTATCCTTATGAGTCCTGAATGTTTTATTGTTAGTTTGAGCATTAAACTTTGACTTGTAATTTTACCTAACTCTTTTTGAACCTGGAACTTTACGGGACAGTAGTGATTTTTAGTATTCTCACTTAAAGTGTACATTATCTTTCTCTGTTCCGTAACAATATATATATATATATATATATATATATATATATATATATATATATATATATATATATATATATATATATATATATATATATATATATACCATTGGAGCCCAGTGTCCCGAGTATTGGACAGAACTGGGATTTTATAAAGTAGTGAACCTATGAGCTTCGCGACTATGAGCTGATAGGCGGAGGGCAGTACGCTTAGTACCCTCCCAGTGCCGTGCCTCGCCCAGCACCCCTGGGATCCAGTGGGTTAAAGACTGGCAAACCGGTCAGTCTCTTTAACACATTGGAGCCCAGTGTCCCGAGTATTGGACAGAACTGGGATTTTTCAAGTCTTTATAAAGTAGGGAACCCCCGGTAGGGACCTATGAGCTTCGCGACTATGAGCCGATAGGCGGAGGGCGGTACGCTTAGTACCCTCCCAGTGCCGTGCCTCGCCCAGCCCCCCTGGGATCCAATGGGATATATATATATATATATATATATATATATATACATATATTGGAGATAGTATTTCTAGTAATAATACAGATTAACATTCTACATTACTCAAGAGTCGAAGTCCACTGTATACACATACAATATTATAATGATACAAGGAATAGTGATATTTCAACAGTGGAGCACACAATGAATGTCTGGATGAAGTCCATTGTATAGACATTTTTTTTTTTTTCTTCATTTGTGTCACTTATGAGTATTATTCCTAGTGTCATTTTCACGCTATTTACTGTTCATTTTGTTTTTCCATTTTTTTTTTGTGTTACTATTTTGATAATTTTCTGTGCTCATTAACTCTTAATTGTTGTCAGTGTACCTTCAACTTGTCATTTTGCTTTTGATAGTTGTCATATATTCTTTTGGCACTTTTAGCAGTCATATGAGGGGATAGTAAGTATGGCCAGCTTCCGCGTCGCGTGGTGGCTGTACTATCCTTGTTGCGATGTGGAGTCCATGTAGTCTGTGTTCCATTTTCCTAATACAACAATGCACTGCACAAATGATCAGAATAACTCAAATAAACCAGATAGCCACTGAAAGAAACACAATGATTGGGTGTAGCCATGAATGGCTGAAGGCCGAGGAAAACTGATCCATAAAATCACTCTGGTTTGAGAAAGTCCAACATACTCAAGTTTGCAGAGGTGATGGATGGATTGTGAAAAGGGAGGCTGGAAGTCATGTTGATGGATTGAAAAAATTCAAAATGTGGAATTACGTACGGCCTGATGATAACGAGTGGCATAGGTAGACAGATTCTGATTTAACTGTACAATAGTTAGGCGCCTTATAGAGACCAGTAGCAGGCACTGAACTAAAAGAAGTTCCAAGACACATGACACTAACAGAGATTGGGACAGTGAAGAAGAAGTACTAGGTGCGGTTCACGCGTACATGACGCACTGGGAGTTGAGGCGAAGGAGTAAAGGAGCAGACGGAGTATACAGAATGGTTGCAGACCAAGGCAGACTCGCAGGGCTCAGCACTACTAGGAAAAACAACCAGAAGGTGGGCAGCACAAAGGCGAGAAGCAGGTGGAAGGAAAGAACACTTGTCGAAATCACTGGAGGATGTGAAAGCAATGGAGAGACGAACATGGGATCGGAGGAAATACTCGTAGAAAACAGAGGCCTGCAGTAAGAGTTATTGAACAAGAAGGGAAAAGGAATAATTTGGAAGAGATCGCATGTGATGGTAGAATGAAGAGGAATATGAACGACAGTCCTCAATGAGGAAGGTAGCCTCAAGTACCGGATAGTAGAATTTTAGAGGAAAATGAAAGCACTGGAGTCAAGTCAAAAGTAGAGCGAGCATTTCCAATACAGAGCGAAGACTAGAGATAGGTACTAAGTCCGCAGTGACACGACCACCGACAGCATCAACTAGAATACGAACTAAGGTAGTGACTTGTGAGAGAATAAAGCCAAGGGAGAGTTGAAGGTTGTCCATGTGTAGTTAATTATAAAGGAGCTCGGAGACGATTATAATTTTTGAAATTTGCTTCTTTAGAATTTCTGTGAAGTTGTTTAAAGTGTATGTAACATCATTTAAGTGGGCTGTGATCTTTTGTAGCATAGTGTGTTGACCCTTTATTTCTCGATTTTGAGACTCAAGGGCACTGGCTAACTGAGCAAGGTCGGATTTGAAACCAGAGAGGTCACCAGTTGTTGCGACTCCATATAAGCCACTTAAAATTTCTCCCCCAAGATCAGAGAGACCACGCTTCATACGTGAACAACCTACAGGTGCCTGGCTGGAAAATATGTCAGTTAAGTGCGAGAACTTTGTTTTAATGTACTCTAGTCTCCAACAGATTGGTAGATAAAGAGGGTACCAAAACATATCTGGGTTGTGCTTCCCCACAGTGGTCGATAGGAGGGTCTGTATCTCGTCCAACTGGCGTGTGTAGTGAGGCAGAGCGATGGCTACGTCAGCCAGGGGCTCAAGATCGTAATGCAGGGAGACTACATCTTCTGTCACCATTACCTCGCCTCCTCAGCCGACCAAGGCCCCGGTATGTACTCCACCATTGTACTAACCCAACCCAGACTCTGTTATCGTCAGCATTGCTAGCAGGTAGACCTCAGACATCTTACCTATCTAATAAGTTCGAATGAATAGGAATGATTATGAGGTGGTTACAGTAATATGAAAGAAACAAGAGGTTTGTGTGCGGAACGCAACTTGGTTCGATATTTATTGGCTTGGGGGGGGGGGGAATGTGTGTGTCAAGAGGATTCAGATGGAGGAATAGAAGTTGAAGTAGTTTGTGTAAGTGACTCTTCCAACACCAGGCCTCTCGGTGAAAACTTAATATTATCCACATGCATCCACTTGGTATCTCTAGTTGACAATTCCTGTAATTCAAACTTGTTACCCTCTCGAGTTATCTCGAGGTGTGGGCCCGTAAATTTGTCATCCAATTTAGAGAAGTGCATTAATGAATGGGCAAATACCAGATCTCCAATACTGGTACTGATAAGTGAGGTAGACTTATGCTGGCGTTTCAACATGCTCTCCTGCGATGAAGCCAGATTTCCTTGTACAAACTGATGTGTTTTCTGGAAATTTGACATTTTCACCTTTACATAGTCATCCATATTATAGAGGGGACCAGGCCTTGATGATAATATGGAATAGAGGTCTTTATCGAACCCAAATAAAATAAAGAAGGGAGATTCGCCAATAGGGGCATTGATGGAACTCTTTATAGAGGCTGCAGCTTGGGGTATCCATGCATCCCAAGATGCACTTTGTAATCCTAGATGTCTTAAACAGTCCAAAACCTATCGGTCGTGGCTCTCTACGAAGCCATTGGAGGCGCGATATTTAGGAACAACATTACATTTGTTGATGTTGTTCTTCTTACAAATTTCTTTGCCATTATCTGTAATAATAGTAGACGGGGTAGTGAATGGACAAATGGCATGGTCTATAAAAGCACGTGCAACACTCTTCGCAATCTTATCTGAGAGAGCCACGAGGACACAGTAGTGTAAGAAGTGTTCAACTGCCGCAAATAAATACTCTGCGTCAGATTCTGTAAGAAGTAATTTAAGGAGGTCGATAGAGATAGTTTCCCATGGGCATGATAGAATTAGGTATCGCAGGAGCGGTGCAGGTGATCCAGTTGATCCTTTGTGGCGATTACAGGAAATACAAGAGTCACAGTGCACGTTAATGTCTCGACACGCATAGTAGGCAAATAGTATCCTAGATGTGCTTGTCTTAAACATCGATCTTTACTCGAATGAGATGCATGAGGAGTGTTATGAACGATCTGAAGTAGAGTTAGTGTACTTCCCTGTTGGGTATGTCCTTTCCTGTAGGTAATGTTATCCTGTACAAGATACCATCACTTAACATGAACTCATCTATTAGCACTGGCAATGTAGGTAAGATCGAATTATCTCCCGATTCTAGGAAATAAATTACCTTAGACCAAACAGGGTCTTCGTGTTGGTAATTTTGAATGATCTCGGAGGTTAATGTGGTGCTTGGAGTTTCGTTTGGCTGATATGATGAGACTGCCGTCGCTACATGGCGTGAGAGTGCATCTGCAACTACATTCGATTTCCCCTGCACATACTGAAAGGTTGGATTAAAGTCTTGGATGATGATTGACCATCGAGCCAGCCGAGCTGTAAAGTTTCTTCGCTTGAAATATTCACAAAAAGGGAGGTGGTCTGCCTGGATATGCGTTGGGTAACCATATACTATATCTTTAAAATGTTTCAGGAACCAGACCACTGCTAGGGCTTCCAAATCCACAGAATGCAATCTGTAATTGCATTCTACGGGGTTGAAGGAGCAATTAGCGTACGCTATCATGCGCTTCCTGGATGCCTGACCTATGGTGGTACCATTCTAAACTGGCGGTTTGGGAGGGCACAAACCTCTGTACAGTGTTGCCACGTGTTCCATACCCGCGATGTGAACGGCTATGATATATGTAAAAGGCATCACAAAAAGATAAACATAAGAATACAATGGTAACGTGTGTATTATAATATATGCAAGAACAGTAAACTTATTATGCGTAAAATATTTATACGGCAATACAGACGCGTGGCATAAATATTTTAGTGTTCCTAAAAAAAAAGTAGTCACTTTTATTGGCTGTTACCGTATTTTGGGGGTTGGTAATAATGTCACAATTATGATTATAAGATAATGTGCAGGAATATAAATAAAAATTTGCAAATTTCTTAGTAAGAAAAAAATAATACATTAAACCCTCGTGAGCGGCAACATTCACACACACTCAGTCCGACCTGGCCAGAGCTTCCTCATATCACCTGGGTGGTGTGGAAATAAAGTCAAATTTACAATATGTAACCAAAATGTATCCTAAAATACCACAGACGAGAGAGAGAGAGAGAGAGAGAGGGGGGGGAGGCAGACAAAGAGCAGTGTTGAGTGCAGCTTAGTGAGAGATGGAGGAAGGAAGGGAGGGAAGGAGGGAGAGAGTGATTGAATGAAAACAAATCATGGCGCCACAACAGCGAGGTCATCTGGCGCCATATGTAAAACAATATTATTTTTAAATATAATTAGATATAATAAAAACAAAATAGAGAAATGAAAGCACAAGTTTGTCACTCATAAAAGAAAAAATTCCCAAGGGTGACGCACATCTCCCCCCAGGAAAGAGAGAAAGGGAGAGAGAAGGCAGGCCAGGGGCAGTGTTGAGTGCATTGTCAAGCTGAAGGGAGGGAAGGAAGAAGGGCAAGAATGATTGAATGAAAACAAATCAGGGCACCGCAACACCAAGGTCATCAGGCGCCACATGCAAAACAATACTATAATAAAAAACAAAATAAAGAAATGACAGCACAAGTTTATAAGACATAAAAGAAACAGAATTCCCTAGGGTGACGCACATCTCCCCCCAGGGGGGAGAGAGAGAGAGAGAGAGAGAGAGAGAAAGAGAGAGAGGCATCGCAGGTATGGTAAACGTGGCAACACTGTACAGAGGTTCGTGCCCCACCCAAACCGCCAGCTTAGAGTGGTACCACCATAGTTGCATCATTACTGCACCAATTCCTGCACCTGACGCATCCATGTACACCCGTGGACCAAAGTTTCGGTACCCCCCTCGATGGAAGGAAGTGGAAGCCAGGGTTAGAGAGGGCAGGTGAACGGACAACCGTGAGTGGTACTTTGGAACTGAGCTACGAGGCGAATAGTGAGAAACCTAATAACACTGGATTCGAAACATTTCCATGCTATTCACCTGCAAAACATTATGCGTTCGTAACATACATACTGCAACATATAACATAGACTACTGTGTTATCATGGTGTCCTGTGTTACTGACCCATCTGTTTCGGATCCTCATCACACAAATAAAGCACCGAGCCAGTTGTATATAAGTTGCAACTTGTCATTAGAACTGTAGTCATAATTTTTGTGAATGTTATCCCTGGATTGTCTATAGCTATAATAAAGAATGATTGTGAATTTAATGTTGATTTTCACGGTAGTTGTGCGGATGGTTATAAATGTAGTAATTATTTTATGTGGACGACTAAACCACATTGTGATGGACAGCGGAGAGCATTCACCAATAATTTACTATAACCAGATGACATTAGATGCAACAACGAAGACACAGCTGTGGTATCCTGCTCCGCCTTGTTATCAAGGCCTTAACTGTGGCTTCACCTCATACGCGCATTATTTTCCCTCAGTTTCTGCCTCTTTTATTACTCTTACTTCCCGGTATCCTTCTAGTGCGAGTCGTCATATTCCTTGGAGGGTTTCTTGTCGTCCGGTCCTAAAACCCCTACTGTATTACATTATTCCTCGCATCATCACTTCCAAACAAACAACGTTAGCCCAAGACTGCTGAATCTGTTAATACCATTATTGCCACTGCCACTACTACTGTAATCCCCCTCTTCCTATTGTGTCTAATTTCCCTCAGTAAAACTACTGCTGCTCTTATTACTACTCCACTATAAATCTGTATAATAATAAATATGATCGTCCTTATGTCTGTGTATCTGTTAATCATAATTATTGTCCCTGTCCCACCGTCGACAACTCGTCACTGTCCCGGCACCGCTACTCCAGTTCCCACCACCATGGATTCTACTCCTCCCCCACTCCGACACCACATTACCCTTCACCTCATCCTTGGGCCAGAAGGCCTGTTGTTCACCCTTTACCGGTGAATATACGTGGCATGCATTAATAATAAAAAAAGAAGGCATTTGAGAGCTAAACTGTAATAGCCCTCTAAAATATTCTGTTTGTCAAGTCCAAACTTTAGGCCATATTTTGATACCATGAAGGTTTTATGTTGATAACTCAAGCCATTCATGAGATTTAATGGTGCTAAAGGCAGGCAATAAAAACTAGTTGACCTTTAGCAGTTAGTTTGGTGACCTTGACTCTGACCTCGAGTTGCTATTTTCGAACTCCTCCAAGATTTTGGCCATATCTTGATACACTGAAGGCTTCATGTTGATAGCTCAAGCCGTTCATGAGATATAATAGGAAAACACACACACACACACACACACACACACACACACACACACACACACACAGATGCAGTAAAAAACATGTTCGCTCCGCCTTCTAAAGGTAGCCGATAATAATATAATAATAACAACAACATAGTAGATGTGAACTGTAGTGTTCCTAACATTACACTTAATAACTGCAGACCCAAACGTGCTTATATTACGGAGCACTGATATATTAAAAACAAAACCGACCACAGACCGTTCTTATCATTACCACTGCACCTTCCCTATAGCACTTAACCATGGTAATACAACCCACTGTAGTCCTCTGTGAGATCGCTACACGTCTTTGGGGAAAATAACAGTGCACAACATGCATACAGACCACTAAAATAAGCATATGATGTTTCACTGACATACATCAAATAGCCTAGGAGAAGTTACTGGACAAACAAACAAACGACTGGACACAGACAGACAGAAGCAGAATGTCTCGCATCGGTATGTAACGACCTGACAAAACTCTTGTGATTCTGCATTGCAGGTGTCATCACTAATAATAATAATAATAATAATAATAATAATAATAATAATAATAATAATAATAATAATTAATCACATGTTATTAGGCACGATACTGAGAAGGACACACACTGGAATAGCATGTGTTGACGCAATGCAGAATCTGTTTGCCATGACAGAAGGTTGGGTTGCGGTCAAACATTAATTTAGTATTACTATAACCCTGCCATTACAGCATATTATGCCACTGTTTGGTTTTATATGTCACAGCTGTTTTCACTTGTTTTATCAGGGAGATTATGGTGTTTGTCCTCCTCTGTATCATGGATATTAACATGTGATTACTGCTACTACTACTACTACTATTACTACTACTACTACTACTACTATTACTACTACGTGTAGGTGTCATCATAGTTATAATTAACTATGATGACACCTACAAAGCAGGATCGTAATAGTTTCGTCAGTTTGTCATATACCGATGCGAGACATTCTGCCTCAGTCTATGTCCAGCCGTGTGTTTGTTTGTCCGCTAACTTCTAGGCAATTTACTGAATGTCAGTGAAACGTCACAGGTGTATTTTAATGGGTTGTAGGCATGTTGTGCGCTGTTATTTTTCCCAAACATGTGTAGTGATCCCACAAAGGACTTCAGTGGGTTGTATTACTGTGGTGAAGTGCTACAGGTAAGGTCCAGTGGCAAGGATAGGAACGGTCTGTGGTCGGTTCTGTGGTTAATATATCAGAGCTCCGTAATATAGGCACGTTTGGGTCTGCGACTTTTATAATTATGTAATGTTCGGAATACTGCAGATGTATATTGTTGGTGTCAATTTTTTAATTATTCTTATTAATGCATGCCACGTATATTCACCGGTAAAAGGTGAACAACAGGCCTGGTGGCCCAAGAAGGAGGTGAGGGGTAAAATGGTTCGGAGTGGGGGAGGAATAGAGCTCATGGCGGGTGGGAGAGAGGGGGGTGGGGTGCAACTGGGGTAGCAGTGCGGGGTAAGTGACGAGTTGTTGACGGTGGGACAGGGACAATATGATTAACAGATACACAGACATAAGGACAATCATATTATTATACAGATTTATAGTGGAGTAGTAATAGGAGTAGCAGTAGTAGTACTATGAGGGGAATTGCAGTAGACACAATGGGGAAAGGGGGAATACTAGTGGCAGTGGCAATAATGGTATTAACAGATTCAGCAGTCTTGGGCTAACGTTGTTTGTTTGGAAGTGATGATGCGAGGAATAATGTAATACAGTAGGGGTTTTAGGACTGGACGACAAAAAACCCTCCAAGGAATATGACGACTCGCAGTAAGAGGATACCGGGAAGTAAGAGTAATAAAAGAGGCAGAAACTGAAGGAAAATTAACGCACGTATGAGGTGAAGCCACAGTCAAAGCCTTGATAACAAGGCGGAGCAGGATACCACAGCTGTGTCTTCGTTGTGTCTTAATATTTTGTGTTGTTTGCATCTAATTTCATCTGGTTATAGTAAATTATTGGTGAATGCTCTCCGCTGTCCATCACAATGTGGTTTAGTCGTCCACATAAAATAATTGCCACAGTTATAACCATCCGCACAACTACTGTGAAAATCAACATTAAATTCACAATCATTCTTTATTATAGCTATAGACAATCCACGGATAACATTCACAAAAATTATGACTGCAGTTATAATGACAAGTTGCAACTTATATACAACTGGCTCGGTGCTTTATTTGTGTGATGAGGATCCGAAACAGATGGGTCAGTATCACAGGACACCATGATAACACAGTAGTCTATGTTATATGTTGCAGTATGTATGTTACGAACGCATAATGTTTTGCAGGTGAATAGCATGGAAATGTTTCGAATCCAGTGTTATTAGGTTTCTCACTATTCGCCTCGTAGCTCAGTTCCAAAGTACCACTCACGGTTGTCCGTTCACTTGCCCTCTCTCTAACCCTGACTTCCACTTCCTTCCACCGAGGGGGGTACCGAAACTTTGGTCCACGGGTGTACAAAAGGAAGGGTTTCGTATTATTGGGGAATGCCAAGACTGGGGCATTTACAAGGGCTATTTTCAGTGCTTCGAAGGCTTGTGACTGATTTTTAACCCACATGAAAACGCACTTTTCTTTAACTGAGTCAGAGGAGCGATGATCTATGCATACCCTTTAATAATCATCGGTAGTAACAACTCAGTCCAAGAAAACCCCTTACATCACCTCTACTGGTAGGTTATGGGAAGCTGATGACTGCCGTAATATTATCTTCAGTAGTATGAATACCCGCAGCATCAACTACATGCCCAAGGAATTTAATATTCTTTCTTAGGAAGTCACATTTACTGAGGTTAATTTTTGGACCAGCATCTGAAGGTGATCAAATACATGTTGAAGCTTAGCAAAATGTACAGGGGTAGACTTGCTCACAACAATTATATCATCCAAGTAGGCAAAAAGAGAGTGGCCAATCATGCCACTGAAGACTGAATGAATGAGTCTCATGTAGACTGAAGGGGCATTCCTTAATCCAAAGGGAGCCTCTTAAACTGAAAATGTCCAGATAGGATGCATGCTGTTACAGTGCTAGATGATTTCCATTTCTACTTGCCAGTAGCTACTGAGTAGGTCAAGGGATGTAAAGACCACGTTGTTCTCACCTCGTAACTCAACAAATCATCTAAAACTTGCAACGGAAAACGATCGGGTACAGTGATAGAATTTACTTTACGATAGTCCACTGCTGGTCTAAATTGTCTGCCCTTCTTTGGAACTAGGAAACGTGGACTATTCCATGGACTGACAAAGTGCTTCATAATGTCCTGATCTAACATATTTTGTACTATCTAGTCCGTTTCTTTCCTCAGACTGTGTGATAATCGATACACTGGTATGTAAATTGGCTGAGTTCGTGGCACTAGTTCTAGATATTGTTGCACTAGATCTGTCCTACCTATACTGTAGGTTCTTCGGGTAGTGTTACTACATCTCATAAATCTGCAAAGGATTGCGTAATTAATCCTTATGCTGTGGGATGTCACCGGAAGATACTTATGAAACTAGATCAGGTGAAAGAGCTGTTGCAGATCCGTTAGAGTTGGCAGCATGCACACCAGATGGTTCACTATCATCATTCTTATCAGGTATGGAGAATGGTACGTCTTGGCACATCTTTACGGCCGATGGGTAAACCAGGAAATCCCCAATCTTTATGCCACTTTTAAGCTTCCATGGAGCGTTTGTGACATTTAACAAATATAGATAAAACAAATTATCCTCCAACACAGTGCACAATGCCGACTCGTAAGTTAAACCATTCACACAACACGTCGCTGGTAATGTTAGTATATCCAGTCTTTTTTTCGCACCTTCAACACGAATAGAGACTGGTAAACTCATGCGGCAACATAATTGTGCACTGGTTTGTTACCGCACACCTCGTCTCCGCGCATTGTAGAACGTCGTTCCACCTATTAGAGGTAGTTAAATGACATTTGTCTGAGTCAGCTATTGTGTCACTGTCAGAGGAGTTGTCATGAGCCACTACTGAATGCTTAGAGGGGGTGTCATTAGATGTTAGTGAATTTACTTCTTTACTCTCTGGTAGTGGTGGAGTCACATTGGACTGAATGACTGAGTGTATTTGGGAAAAGACAGGACATGGGTACTCCATGCTAGCAACAAGGAAACCTTTAATGTCAATACTACCACAAGCAGGTATTAGGGATGTGGACCGTTGAGCCCATGGTGGGTAAACCAATAAGAGTATCAGCGGGTACTTGAGATCATTTATTACATGAAACAATGATATGAAAGATTTTAAGGCTTCATCAAGCTGTATCTCTAAAGTGGCTCTTCCTCTGACATGAAACTCTGAGCCGTCCACGCCCCACAGGCGAATATCAGGTGGTTCAAGGATCCCGACCTCTCTGATTGTTCCCCTAATGCTGTTTAGAGAGGTTTCCGAGATTAATTTTACCATTGATCCTGTGTCCATGAAAAATGATGTTTTGACCCCTGTGCACCATCCCAGAATAACTATGCCTCAAGAAATTAGCGGCCCTACCTGGCGAATGGAGAGTTAATCTGTTGGTATGTGACATTTTTCCGATAAGGGCGCTCTTCCTCCCCCGACCGGTGGCTCGCAAAGTAACGACGCTCATCAGTGGTGTGAGTAGTACTGTTCTTGCGATATTTGCAAGTAGGATGACACTATCACGAAGGTGCGCGCTGTCTCCCTTGTGAGTGGTTCCACCCTTGTTTGCGATAACAGCTTGATTTTCGATGACCGACGTAACCGCAGTGCCAGCACATAATCGAGGATTGTTTGCCCCGTGGTACATTGGATTGGTCACGACTGCTTGCTGGTGATCGGCATTGCGAGTGGGAACTGATAGTGTTAGGTTTGCCCATGGTAGTCGATCGTGAACGTGAGGAATCCGATGCAGCGGTATAGGTATGAAATTCTTTTGCACTTCCGTCCGCGGTGAGAGATTTAGGTGCGAGTATCTGCCTGGCGAGTGATTTTTGATCCCAGTGTTTCTGCTGTTGCCTTTGAGACGTCCAGGAGTTCGTCTCCTGAATTAAAGCCTACCTGTAGAGCAACTTCCTGTTGTTTACGATCCAGCCAGTTGGTAAATCTAAGGTAACCCATTAAGTTTCCCAAATCTTCCAGTGTAACAATATACTTTCCATCACTACAAGTTACCCCTGGGAGTATCTCACAACAAATAGCTTATATCTGAGCTTGTAGCTTTTGCTGCTGCTGCTTCAAACAGCGTTGCATCTTTAGTTGGAATTTCCATACCTGCATTTGTTTGAGGAGATTAGAGATACCGATGAGAGACCCGTCCTTGGAATGAGTACAACAGAGCTGTATCATTTCCTGACGAAATTCATCGAATGTATTACAGTGATCGAAATAGCCTGCTCGAATCGTGGCTCCCATTTGTGATTTCCCTTGATGTAACCGGCCCTTCAGATAAGAGATTTCTAGGGGCTCAGTCGTGATCGATTGTGAATATCTGTTTCGACTTCTCTGAGGAAGTCATAGATAGATACAGGGTTATCTTCTGCGGTGTATTTTGGGTAGTTAACGTCGTCGAAATATATGGACTATGTACAGGGAGTTGGGAAAGTGTGGGAATAACTGAAGTATTGGGTTGAGATGCAGAGAAAGTAGTGGCAGTTGGGTGTGGCAGAGTTGGGAGCTGTGATGATGTACAGTAGCTGAGAAATTAGGAGTGGTTGGAGAATGGGTAGAGGGAAATTCTAGAGAATCATTTAGAGAAGGTGGTGTATCTGGATTTATTTTATCTGCAAGAAAATTATCTGGATTTTCTAGAACAGAAGTAGTAGTGGTGGTAGTGAGAGTGGCTAAAAGAGTTCAGTGGTAGGTGTTGTATGAGTAGATGAGTTGGGTTTTACGTACGACCTTCCACTACGGAGACGAGTCAATGTATTTACATCACCGAAATCAACATCCTCACTTTCAGTCTCAAGTTGCTGGCTAACAGGAGAGGGATCAATTTTTTTGAAGTATGACATGTAGTGAAGTAAGAAAATATAAATTAATATTTATGAGAATGAAAATGTATAATATACAATGAGAGTATGAGGGAATATGAAATATATACAATGATAGTGAAGGAGGAATATGCACAATGAATGCGGATATGAAAAAAAATATCTTGACTGAAGAATAAAGTGAGAGAGGAGCGTGACGAAGTAGGAGAGAGGATTGATTAATACAGAAGATACGATATAGGGAATATAAGCAATTGAACAGTAATATGAGTCACAATCTGTAGTGAAAATCCATAGAATAATCACTACAGAAAGTCAAGGTATGGACAGACGAAGTTAAACAATAAATTTACGTGTATTGAACACTAAAGTGTCGCTGAAGGAAGCGAAGTTAGGTCGGCTGGAGGAGCAACTCAGTGAGGCGCGCCCCTCCCACTCTGAGGAACCGAGACGCTTGTTGGGTAGAGAGGATAATGGCGTCACTACTAAAGTCAGAGGCGACTTGGAGCATCAATGATCACCACTAAGATGTTGACTGAAGAAGGCAGTGATGAAAGACTTCACTGGTTGACTGGCCATGGACTAAATGAAGGTGGTTGAGGTGGTGGGATCGTAAGGCGGTTGCTGGATGTGGATGTGGAGCTGGCTGGCAGGATGTTGGCGGGTGGGGGCTTGGTCAGCAAAGCGCGAGGGGGGGTGCGAGCTAGGCGGTTGGGGTGTGGTGGGGTGTATAATAGTTATAATTTTCTAAAACAGGAGTGGTGTGTGACCTGGTATTTGCTAGTGAGTGGCTTACTGATTGTTTAGCCGTGAAGTTGCTGATGAGGACGGTGGGGGCTGAAGATCGATGTAGAAGTGAAATTCAGGAACTCACTATAGGAAGATCTCACCCAGAAATACGTAGGCGACACAACAACAAAGCAGGTGAATGGACACAAGTGTGATAGGTGTGGAGACTGGAGCAGGAACAGAGCACCGGAACAAGCGAGGTGTGGCCAAGGGGCAATGTCACAGAATATACTGTACGGAGGTGATGTGACAGATCCGACTTACCGCTGTCACCAGTCTGGTCCACCCCCTCTCGTGTCCCCAGTTAGAAGTAATTCAGAGGTCATGATATAGTTTCAGCGGGAGTTTATTAGAAGACAAACACAGGTCCAACTCGTTCTATACAAGCCCCACAGCTGCCCGACTGAGGAGGTCATGATATAGTTTCAGCGGGAGTTTATTGGAAGACAAACACAGGTCCAACTCGTTCTATACAAGCCCCACAGCTGTCCCAGACTGAGGACAGTGCAGTGGGAGCCGGCATGCTTGCGTTTGCTGTTTATGAAATCAGCTGATACGTGCACTAATCGTCACGTAGGCACTCACTAGTAGATGTATATAGTTAACTTTTAAAATTATGCCCTGTTGGTTCTAGTTCAGTGGTTCCCAAACTTTTCTACATGACGCCCCCCTTTTGAATTCTAAGATATCCTCACGCCCCCTATCCTTAATTGTTTATATTGATTACAGTTTTATTATTGCTTAGGACCAGATATATCCTTGTCTGGTGAACAAGGACGAAAACAAATAAACCATAAGTAATACCAGTATATAAGAGTTTTATTATACAACAGTAATTACATGAACATGCACTTATACAATGGCCCAAAAATTATATAAAAATAATATAAAAGGAAACTTGTAACAATATCACTGAGGAAAAAAGTCCAAATTTTTTCGAAGCTAAATCCTTGATGAAAGATATGAAAACTGAAATCATTTCAGTTGTAAGATGGATGTTGTTGTTTCTTTTTCAAAAGATCAGTAATTCGAGGCCTCAGGGATGATAGTGCACAACATAAGTCACCTATGTGCAGTCGATTTCGCTGTTCTGTTTTCAGTGTTCTGTTTAAGTGTGACCTTAGGGTTAAGGGACTGAACAGGGAGGCTGCAATGGATCGTGCAGCGTGGAGAGCCGCCATTAGGTGACCAAGGCCGACACATACAAGCATGTTGGAGCCTTTAAAAACGAAACGAAACGAAACGAAGAGTTGAGAAACCAACTTCGCAGAGATAACCAGATCAAAAGGAAATCAACAAACGAAGGACTTCTCCAAGTCTGGAGTAAACAGGGAGATATTCACCCCAAACTCCTCCAGTTTCATGGTTTGGAAGTCGTCTTTTGTACTCGAGTCACATTTCAAACCTATGGCTTCCTCTTGCAGATGACCCACCAAGTCTTCATCAATACTAAATGAATTTTGTATCAATTTCCAGGTAGAGTTTTCCTTGGTGACATTTGGGAAATAGTGCATAAATTCTTCAGCAAAGGAGCCCAAATGAGATAGTATATCCCTCTTTATTACCAAATCATACTGATCAAGCTCATTATTCTCAGCTATGAGTTCACTAAGATTGGGAAACGAAGAAAAGTTCCCTGTTTGTATTTTATGTTTCCAAAGCTGAATTTTATCCATTAAAGCTTTGACTGCATCATAATTTGCATTAATGTTTATATTTCTCCCTTGAAGCTTCAAACTGAGGTTGCTGATTGCCTCAAAAAAGTCAGTAAGATATGCCAGTATATGCTGGAACTTTTCTTCTGAGAATGCATCATGCAAATTTTCCTTCTGGCTTTGTAGAAAAATTTTCACTTCATCCTTCAGCTCATAATGCCGACTCAGCATATTTCCCTTGGGATATTCTGAAGGTGTGGTAGGTTCGGTGGGTGGTAGTATTATGAGATGCAAACACCGCTAGCAGTGCAAGTCAGTGGTATCAACAACGAGATGGAATTATAGAAAGTGTATAGATAAGGGTGACTGGTATACTTTGCTTTGCACAGATGTGTTATATGAGGATGATTCAGAGTTACTCCTCTGTATGTGTGTGTGTGTGTGTGTGTGTGTGTGTGTGTGTGTGTTTATTTTCTTGCAGACAGCAATATTTGGCAGATGGATTCACGTCCCCCCTGTATCCACCTCACGCCCCCCGAGGGGAGTGCGCGCCTCCCAGTTTGGGAACCACTGTTCTTGTTTGGAAGTTTAAGATATTATCAATGTATGGTTACATAGTATGGGGTTACAAAGCCAAAGGGAGGACACGAGCATCCACCAACAAACTAGAAATCGGGGATAACCTGAAGGTCCCAGTTGCAAAATGTACACCAGCATGATGCACAGAATCTAATATCCTGAGACGGGCATGTGTTGCAGAGGAGTAGACCTTACACCCTTATTCAAGTCTTGGAAGGATAAGAGATCTATGGAAGAGGAGGAGGGTCTGACTATCAGCATCCCAAGAAGTATGCCCCCAAATCCTCAGAAGACTCAAAATTTTAATACGAGTTGCCTTCACAGAACGAATATTAGGAACCCAGGTTAGTCGTCTATCAAACAGAAGACCCAAAAAACTGAGTCTCTTCCACGCAAGATATCCTCCGACCATAAAGATACAAGTCAAGGTCTGGGTAAACCCCCCAAAGATGACAAAAAAGTGTAGCCACTGTCTTTTGTAAAGAGAAACGGAAGCCACGAGACTCGGTCCACTTAGAAATTCTATTGAGTCAGCTGCAACTTGCTCCCTATCAGGGACAGGCTAGATGCAGTCAAGGAAACCGAGAGGTCATCAATGTATAGTGAGTCTCGTTCACCATCAAGAAGTACACTGAGTACACTGTTGATGGCCACAGCAAAGAGAGTAACAGGATATTCCCCTATGGTACACCATCTACAAGTACATGAGCATTAGATTGCACTCCTCCCACTCAGACCCTTAAAAAACGGTTAGATGAAAACTGTTGAATAAAAATACTCAAGTGCACATGAAGGCCAAATTCACGAAGAGAAAGTAAAGTAAGATGGCACCAGGCAGTGCCGTATGCTTTCTCTAAATCAAAGAAGTCCATGATCTGGTGTTAGTTAGTGGCGAAAGCCTCACACACAGAAGATTCCAAGGACTGTAGGGCATCAGAGGTAGATCGCATTTTACGAAAACCATACTGGACAAGGGATAGGAAGGCACCTCTCTTCAAAAACCACATAAGCCTAACATTGACCATCTTCTCCAGAACCTTACGTGCACAAAAAGTCAGAGAAATGGGTCGATAATTCATCGGCTGTAGGTGGTCTTTACCTGGCTTGGGGATGGGGATAGCTACAGCAACACCCCAACAAGCCACGAACTCGCCAGAACACCAGCTCTTATTTAATAATTACAGCAAAAAATATCAGACAGGTGACGCAGAAAGGCATAAGTAATACCGCAGCCAGGAGAAGAATCATGACACTGTGACAGAGCTGCCTGGAGTTCAGAAGTGGAAAAAGAGGACATTATAAGGCTCTCCCCCGGGAGAGGTAAAACTGAGATCACAAGACTGTAGGCGCTGGTGGCGGCAAGCCGTAGGGGAATCTGTATTCTTTTGTGACACACTGGCAAAATGATCACCAAGCAACTCTGCAACAGCGAAAGGATCAGCCACAATTCCACCTGCTGCAGATAAAACAGGAGGGGAGGGAATAGTATATTTTCCTGAAATTTCCTCTACAGGGTTCCATACCTGAGGGAAGTCCTCGAATTGATGGAGGAAACATAACCCTTCCAGGATGAATGCCTGGACTCCATTAAAACTCGCCTCATATGAGCTCACGTCCTACAATATGTAACTAAATACTAAGGATCCACTTTCAATGGGGAACTAGACTCAGAGTTCCACAAAAGAACTGGACGTTTAGAAAACTGACCCCTCGTTCTTGAAATAGAAAACAGGGATGCTGAGTGCAACACATTAGTGAAATAAGACTGCTTCAGTTAGACAGCCCAACCTATTGACAGAAAGGGAAATGGAACATGATTCCCTGAAAAGTGGCCAGTCAGCCCTGTCCAGATGCCAAAAAAGAAGACGAGGCTAAGGTCCACCTTCACTAGCTGTTAATGGTAATGGGAAATGGTCACTACCATAGAGGTCTGGCAACACATCCCATTTAAAATCTAAAACGGCGTAAACTGAGCATAAGGACAAATCAATGGCAGTAAAAGTCCCAGTCTGGCTATGGAAATACGTCATCTTACTGGAATTTAAAATGTGCAACTCTTCTTCTTCTTCCACTGAAGAGACCAGCATAACATCCTGGAGGTTGGCCTCACTGTTACCATATAATGGATGGTGATCATTCACATCTCCTAGTAACAGAAAGAGAGAAGGACGACCACGAATAAGGTGTTCCAGATCCAATCTTTCAACAGTAGTAGTAGGAGGAAGATAAAGATTACAAACTGTATACTGCAGACATAAAAACATCCAGACAGTAAAAGCCTGCAGGGGAGTGGAAATGTCTAGACAAGCAGATGGAATATCCTGGTGAAGTAAGACAGCAGCACCTCCATAACGACCTTGGCCTGACACAGGATCATAATAAAAAGCACGGGAGCATGAAGAACCGGAACGAACATCATCACCAACCATGGTCTCCTGGATGCACATGCATATAGGGGAAAACTGTGCAACAAGATGACACAGGCCCTTCCAGCTGGAACATTTATCCCGGCAATTCCACAGAAGATGAGAACCTATAGTGTACGGTGGATGAGGTTGAACTGCAAGACTGTATAACTCCTGGCAAGCAAGAAGGTTTGGATTGGTGCTTAGGAGGGCCTTTGGGAAGAGCCTGCCCAGCACCAGAAACCCACACCCTATGTCGAACATCTAAAGGCAAACGTGAGGAGGAGGACGAGAAAAGTTTTACAGCGCTCCTCCTCTGAGCTGGCATACCAGTTTGCTTGGAAGGTGGCTTGGAGGCCACCCTTGGTGATGTAGGATGGCCAGTGCCACCACCAGAAGTTTCACAAGTGGAAGTAGAGTCCACAGGACTAGATCCCTTTGAGGATGACATCTTTTGCTTCGAAACTGAAGCCCGAACAATTTGTTTGACACAGGCAAACCATCAGCAGCAGCTTCCACCTGACTAGACCCCTGAGCCTCTGGGACACAGAGAACAAGGGAGGGGTCGACATAAGGTTGGAAAACAGAGACCTTAGGTGGCTGGTCATCAGGCTCAGAGGACTCTGAAGAACCATGGTGACGTTTGCTGGGTACAGATGGAGCCTCGGTCACACTGGACATAGCGGCAGAAGGAGTCACATCAACGTGTACATCCGCCATCACCAGGAAAGTACGCAAACCATCAGCCACCGAAATGGGGGCAGAAACAGTCGTAGTAAAGGGCAGGCAAACATCAGGCTCACGAACAGTACTAACTGTAGAGACAGCAACCTGCTACTAGTCGAAGGAGTGGACACTGGACTGGATCAAGGCAGCCTCCGTGACACACTGGCATCCTAGAAAGGAGAGCAGCATAAGTAACTCCAGGCTGGAAAAAGCGAGTCCTGGCTCTCTCCTTAGATTCAGGAACGAAACCCTCTTAGTTGTTCGAATAGACAAAATTTCCTTTTCCAGGCTGTAGAGAGGGCATTTTTTGGAATTTATAGCATGAGGGACCCAACAGTGATAGCATTTAAGGAGTCCTGGATAGTCACTGGTATGACTTGGTCCACCACAGAAGACACATACACCAAGAAGGCCAGCCTGTGCACTGCGGCAAAAAGCGGCTAACATCTCCATACCCTGATAGTGGAAGTACTGCTTTGGGGTTGGGACATACGGCTTCACTGGAATTGACAGCCAAGTGAGATTCGCTGACGTAGACAAAGTTAACCTGTCAAAAGTCAAGAACAATGTCGGAGTAGGGGTCAGGACACCATCTATTTTCTTCTGCAAATGCTCAACTTTGACCACACCAGACGACTGCAATCCCTTCAACAACTATGCCTTTGAATGTCGGAGTAGGTCACAGGAGGATATGACTCCCTTACATCTGTTAAAAGTAGCATGTGGTATACAGGCAATATCTGCGCCTGAAACGGACATCAAAGCCAATAAGCGGGAGCTCTGATCTGGGGGGGACACCTCAACTATGATGCTTCCATCCCCCTTCCCACATGCAGACACTGTGGCACAGTACAGATGAGAAATATTAATATCCAGCACAGACCTCCCCACAGAGGATTTCACCACTAGATATTTTGCATATGATGCAAGCACCATCTGTGCTGGACCTAACCCCAGAGCCCCACCAACCAGACGTGACCACTTCCCAGTTCCAGATGAGCACTGGGTTAGAGATGGATAGTTGCCAGAAACGTGGAAATGTTCCAGAGTGGCCGTGATTGATGCTGAGTCCGAAGAATGCCCGGGAACAATGTAGCGTCGTCAACCAGATTATTATTTAAAGCAGCCATAGCCAGGCATGGGGCGATTACAGGAGTATTATAGTCGATTACGATTACGATTACTTTGCAAACTTCAGATTACAATTGCGATAATGATTACAGAAAAAGTAAGTGTAATCAATTACGATTACGATTACATAAGTAATCATGATTACATGTACTGTTATGCACTATATAATTATGAGCACGTTTCTTTTATACTTGACATTGAATAAGTAAATAGCTGGTTAGTTTTTAAAAGCAAAATAATCATCCAGTAATATAAAACTGATATTTTCTGGGGATATACATCTTATATGCAAATCATTTGAATAAGAATTGCCTGCGCAAGGAAGAACATAGGGTTAAGCTCTGCAGAACCCATGGCGACTGTTACTCTGGATAAAAATATACTGTGCAATGCTATGTCCAGTAAGTTGTTCCTTTATTTTTTTTTGCCAATTTGCAATACAAATGTATTTTAATAATTCAAGCACCGAGACTTTTCTTCACTTTGTCCTTGACCCTTTCACTCCATTAACTTTTCTACCAACTGAGATCATCCCAAGTGATATTATTCTAGCTTAGGTAGGGTATTATATGGAAGCGTCTAAGTGATAACCTACAATTCACTTAAGTCTCATTTTACTTATAAACTTTTATGGTATATATTTGACTGTCACTGAACTACAGTATTTTATTCTTAACCCGCCCCGTCCCGACCACTTTTTCACCACTGGTACCCCCCAATCCCGACCATTTTTGGACCCAAATTTTTTTGCTAAAACTTTCGCTTTTGGTCAGAAACAATGGTCAGTCACGAAGAAATTGTTCCCCGGGGTCCATAAGTGCCCTAAACGGGTATACCTTGGTCACACCTGGTACCGTGTTCTCTGTAGGTGGTCTGAGCCTCTAACGTTTTCTATGGTATTATAAGTCTGGGAAACCAATGAAAGTAAGTAGATATGTATTTATTACAAACATAAAAACGTGATAAAAGAGTAAATTGGATTTTATACAAAAATAGAGCTGAAATAAGCATTGTACCATCGTGCGAAATGAGCAAAATCGGGCAGACTGGTCACGATGAATCGCTAACATTCCTGAATCATGATACATATCATTTTTTCTACTTACATAATACATCTACAATAATATTATACCATTTAACATTTTATTGAACTGTTTTTACATATTCACAGGCCTTTCGATAACATTTAGCGTAATGTTAGCGCTTATTTACGTAGTGAGTGAACTCGCTGTGACTGTTGTTTCAACTCGTATTGTGTTTTTTCTACTTACATAATACTTTCCTAATAACATTATACACATTTCAACTTTAGAGAACTGTTTTGAGATAGTTTCAGGCCTTACGTAAATATTTAGCGTAATAATAGCGCATAATAACACAGACGGTGAAGTCGCTATGACTACCATTTCAACTTACAACCAATTTTTGTACTTATATAATAATTCTCCACTAACATTACAAATGTTTACACTTGATATAATTGATATCACATAATTTCAAACCTTACGATCCTACTGAGCGTCATATTATCGCTTACTGACACGGTGAGTGTTATCGCGATATCTTTTTTTGAATACACTAGTATTCAACTTATAAATTACCTTACTACTAACATTACAACCTTTTCCACTTTATATAATTCCTATCACATACTTACTGACCAGAATGTTCTACTGAGAGTAATATTTTCGCAGATTTACACAGTGGGTGTACTCGTGACATCAATTATTACAACTTACACTATTTTTCAACTTATACGTTTTATTCATGCTAACATTACACCCGTTTCCACTTTATATTCTTGCTATCACATATTTACTGACCAGAGTGTTATACTGAGCGTCATATTTTCGCAGATTTACACAGTGGGTGTAGTTTTGATATCACTTCTTTCATCTTACACTATTTCTCAACTTATACATTACTTTCCTGAAAACATTACAACCGTTTCAACTTTATATATGACTTAGCACCTACTGACTGGCCTTACCATTATAATGAGCGTCATATCGCCATCCCACACAGTTTCAGTAGTGTAGGAAATTATGGTACTCTTTGAAACATGGCTGAAGGCACAACGCAACATTGCAGTCGACACACTCGTACCTTGTGTCTTTTCTCTGAGTGGATGGTCTGACTGTCGAGTGCTTGCATACATGGCAGCGGCGCTGGGGTTTACGACGGTTTGGGTCGGAAGGGATTGTGCTAGGATAGTGCCGTCCTGCGAGGCGTAGGGGAGTCTGGGCAGCCATGGGGGTGCGGGTGCAGTGTGTGGGTCTGTCCTGGGCATGCCTGGCGATTATTTCACGTGCCAGCTCCCTCACAAACCCCTCAAAGGTCTCGGATACTCCGGTGGTAATGTCATAAAAGACTTTGTAGTTACTTGTAGTTGAGTTATATATATATTAGACTTGTGGGCGAGCGGTTGTTATATTGGAGTAGCTTGTAAATAGATAATTTTTCCCATTTGTCATGTAGTGACAGGAGAGGTAAAGAATAGTATGGGACTATTTTTATTTGTCTTGGAAATATTAACAAGTCTCTCACTCACGAGTGAGTTGAGCAGAGTCCCTGTCTCCCTGTCTCGCTCTCTCAGTCTCTCTCTCAAGTTGCTAAGCCCTTTCTCCTTCTGATCTGCCTGTTCTAAGGCCTGTCTCCTTCTGCCCTCTCTTTCCTAAATTCTGGTGAAAACAGAAGACGTATCACGTGTGTTCCTTGTGGATTGAAAGTTTAAGAAGCCTGTGTGTGAGTATGTGTGTATGTGTGTGTATGGTCACTAGGGCTTTGTTCACCGATGGATTGCTGACAACTAACTGCATCATCTCCTTACTGGCCACTGTCGTCAGCTTTCCTCAGTGTAATTTGCAAGCTCTTTTCCCATTCTCAGGCTCGCATAGAGCTGTCTATCTATCTATTTATCTATCTATCTATTATGATTTGTAATTATAATATGGAGTCCTGATATCTGCTCGGTCACGCGAAAATGGCGTACCATCGACAGTTAATAGTCCTAACATATTAATACATATTATATACACATTATAATGAACTTATAAGCTAATTAAGTGAAATATATAATATTGTAAAAGTAACATAATTGTATGAATATTGTATACATATAATATTCATAGTAAATAGTGATTATTCAGTAATATTACATTTTAAACAAGTTGTATACATATTTCAATAAATGCATTAAAGTAAACTATTGAACTGTAATACAGTATGTACTTGGGTTATTGTAGTGAAATGCATACATGCAAGAAAAAAAATAGTTTAAAATTAAGATTATTGTAAGAGTTATTAATATTTCATTTAAAGATAATGGTACTGGTCTGCTATACATGGGTCATTCTTCTTTGAATTTTATATATATATATATATATATATATATATATATATATATATATATATATATATATATATATATATATATATAATTAATACTATATACAAAATATATACACTTCATTCAGGGGGGTTAACTTTGATGTTAACTCTCCCCCCACTAAATAATGACTCCAAATTAGCAATTCTTGCATGCATTCTGTGCATTGCGAACAGCAGTACTGCAACTACAATGCAGACGATTATAAAGACAGTAGGTGCTGGGCTATACACATAATATGGGTTGAACAAACTCAAAATCAAATCTTCCCAGGGCTTGATTGTTACATTGATCAGCTGCATAGTTTCAAATCTAGTTGGTCAGCTTAATATTTGTGCTCATGTTTAAGTTCATATCAGGCAGTGGGTGGAAATGTTTGTGTGTATGATTGAGAATGGCGTAGTGATTGATGGTGGATAAAGTAGACATGGCTGGTGTAAATACCGCACAGTAGTCTGGTGCTATGTATAATCCTGATGCTGATGTATGAGATGGTGGTATATCTGGACAGACTATGTAAACTGATGTGTTATGAGGGAAAAAAAAAAAAAAAAACTGTCCAATGCGTTGATGGTGTACAAGTTTATCTGGAGCAAAAGTGAAGTTGCAATGATGATGAATATTGTCATTTCTGATGATAGCCATTTCACAAGGGCGTGTATCAGTAGGCTGAAACGTGAAAATGTACGCAGGACAAAGATGAACAGCATGTAAGGATGTGCGGCACTTTCGTTCAATCGTTGACTCATTTGCGAAAGTGACAGTGTCCCGTCTCTTGGAGACCATGATGAGTTCGGTGTCTGTGTTGATGTTGATGATGACCAAAGTGTTATTTTTATAGGGGAAGGGGTGTATTTGGTATACTGTGAACAGGTCTTCACTGATGAATGGTACATGAACTACCACTGATGTTGGTGTTAGTGTTGCTTCTAAATATGGGTAATATTGCATAAATTCCCTACTGCGGAACAACGGCTTCAATTTATGTTTATGTATGCCTTGACTAACTATCTGACGTAGCTCATGAACTGGGAGTAAGTCAATTGTGATCTTGCCATCACCAGCATTCGAAATTCCTTGCATAAGTGCGCTGAAACGATCTCTAGTGTTCTCTAATTGTAGTAGAATCGTGTCAATATGTTCTGTGATGATGGAGAAGTGTTGGAAAAGTGTAACGTTTCCCTCCAATTCATTTATTTTATCTACACTCTCGAGAGCTATGTTTTCTGCTTGTTTCAGATTTTTCACAATTGTCTTCATTGCTGAGTTCTGTCCTGTGATGAATTTATCTTGGTATGTTAGTACCTGAGCTATCTTATTAAATTTGTTGTTTATTTCTTTAAGGTCATCCTCTGTAGCCAATCCAAAGATGTTCCCAAGAACTGCGCCACCCAGGTCGAACAAACCGCGCTTTTGGCGAGTACGTGTGATGTTGTTCCTGTTGCTCAGTACCTCCGTTCCATAAGATGGGAGATCTTGGATCATGACGAGCATAGTTGACTTCGCCTGTTCTAGTTTCCATTTCGCTAACTTTACCATTTCATTCACTTCCTTGGTGTTATGTGCTTGTGAAACATAATTTCCTATCATGAAGTCCAGAGTTCACATCGGCGTCGCAAGTCTGTCTAGATAAGTAGGTATGTCATACAAGTAATCTAGGCTTATTTCAGTACTCATGACGTCCTTAACGATTGTAGTCGTGGCCGTTGGAGCTATGAGGCATCCTTGTCGTACTATATGTTTGGGGTCTAAGTGTGCATATCCTCTTGCTATGTAGAGGAGAATCCATAAGTCTCTTCATCGTAACCTACAGGAAAAAAAAAAAATCTTAATTTCCTATAATGCTGTGGTCGATGATAGTGATGATGTGCATTACGGTTGATTGTTATTTCATTTATAGAAGGAGTTTAAATCGATATTTAATTCTCGTAAATGATGTACTGTAGATTTGATTGGAACAGTTGCACCTATGTTCGATTGTTTGGTATATGACCTTAATTTCTTTTTGTAATCATTGTTGTGTTCTTGCTTGGTTTCTTGAGGTACAGTCGCCAAACTTTCCACCTGGGCCACCCAGCCGCGAGAGGTGGGTAACGGGTGTTGGCAACAGTGTATCTGTTTGTTCGTGTGTACATGCTCGACGAAAGTTCGGATCATCAACTCTTTTCGTCCGTAGTGAACCTCCGTCAGACTCAGAGTCAGAGTTCATCCCATAGATGGCTGGGTACGGAGTTGGGTGGGGAGAAAAATGTCTCAGGAGTAAGGCGGCTCTCCCATCGGCGCAGCCAGTTGCATGAAACTGGTCGCACGGAAAACTGAATGCCACAATAAATGACTATATTAATTTTATAATGCGATAATATATATAATGATATAAATAAATACTGTTGTATATAATACAACAATATGTATTATACTATACTTATTTGGCCTTGGTCCGTGCAACTAGTGGCACACAACAATTCCATGCGACCGGTTTCCTGTAACTGGTCTAGCCGGTGGGAGCGCTGCTTAAGGGGGGAGCTTGGCATAGTGAAGACCAGGGCAGGCGCCGGACGGGGGAGGGGGGGGAGGGTTACGTTATTCATACCGTCAGTGATAATAATTGCCGAACTAGTTTTTGATATCCATTAGCATTCTACTAAATATTTGCATTCTTAACAATACTATACATTTTATTTTCTATGTTGTTTTTACATTGTTACCAAAACATGTTAATGCACTATCTACTGGAATTGCTTCAGGCCTCTCTCTCTCTCTCTCTCTCTCTCTCTCTCTCCTTATATCAGTAATTCCATTTCATTTGGTGATCGCTTGATACCATTATCAGTATAGGTTGAAGAGAAATGCATTTACCTAGCATCTACATCCAGCTACAAGTATGATTACCTGCCACAGTCACATCATGAATTACATTGGTCAATAAACTTTAGGATGATGTTCAGACACTGTTAACGGTTGCTTATTTCCTCGTTGAGAGTACTTCAGGTAGATGTTTGTATGTGTTCTATGGTGCACCACGGAGAGGTAGGAGGTTAAAATACTGTCACCTCAACAGGCAAAGAGTTTGTGCATACCGTTGTCGAATGTGGCTATTATATCAGCTATGATAATGACTCCCGTATCATACTTCATATGACTATGGTCATTACAGCACACCTTTGTAGTCCGATGATCTAACAAAAGACTGAGTTACACATTACAAGGATAATTGATTGTGAGCGGTGCCGTTTTTGTGTGAGGTCACACATTTACACGCTCATCGACTATTCATCAAACAACATTATCTCACATTATTGCAAGATGAAGACACCACAGCTACATCATAGTATGCAAAAGCTTCCAGTCATTTTAAGCACAATTGCTATTGATTCATGAATTGTTGGGACATTTATATCACCATTGTCTGTGATATTATTTACGTGATTGGTAAATGCAACATACCGAACATGAAATTATCATTACAAGGTGGAACACTGATTTTTTTTTATATTTTTTATCTATTATTATTATTATTATTATTATTATTATCATTATTATTATTATTGTTATTTATCCCAAGAACCTAGGCGCTTTAGCGCCCGTCACCGAGGCCCGGGGTGCGAGGATTTGTGATGTTGGTTGCTGACTGGCTGCTGTTAAGATCTAGGTCATAAGATAATTGGAGAAACCCATCTCCTCTGACGGGGGTGGAACCACGTCACACGGATCGGCTGGCGGAAGCGTTGACTACCACGTCACCCACAGTACTGTTTCACATATATACTTAATATATATCAACTATCAAAACAATTGCCGTGTTTGCATTGCAAACACAGTGATCCACGTAACGATTAAGTGATGAGCCATGGGTTTATCATGAAAAAGAATACGTTTATAAATATGTAATATATGTAAAGTTGTGATCTTTTAGATTATTTTACTTATTGTTTTCAATACTTGCATTATCCAATATTTTCAAGAAGTTCCTTTAAAATTCTATCGGCTAAAAATTGACTACTGAATATTGGGATGAACTCTGAGGTTCACTACGGAAGACGAGAGTTGATGATCCGAACTTTCTTCGAGCATGTACTCACGAACAAACATATACTGTACACTGTTGCCAGCTCCCGTTACCCACCCCTGACGGGTGGGTGGCCCAGGTGGAAAGTTTGACGACTGTACGTTCGCCTGTTCGGTTGTATCCGAGGCTGAATAATTATGGGATAATTCCCTTGAAACTCGTTTTAAATGGTCAATATGAACTTGTTTCTCCTCGCCACTTGAAAGTGACTTAATTAAAACTTTGTTTGCTTTTATGTTAATTACTCTGTATGGGCCCTTAAATTTTGGGGATAATTTATTGTCTCTCGTATGAATGACACCGTAAACAATGTCTCCTAAGCTGATAGGTGAATCTTTTGCCTTCTTGTTAAATGCCTCCGTCATTTCTTCCTTGGACATCGTTAATTGTTTTTTTACTCTTTTGTGAATGTCCTGGAATTCACGTAATCGGAGTTTAGAGTAATCATCGTAATTGTATATAGGCATGCTGTCACCTTCTAGGAGCTCATATGGTACGAATAAGTATAGGTTATTATTGTATGATAATGGCATCTTGAGTAAATCAACAGCGACAACGTCCCATGGTTGATGTGGTACAGGGTAATTACCCATCGGTGCAGGTGTGATTGGGTATCCTTTGTGTTTCGCACATGATTCGCATCTGTCTATATGATTGTTTATATCTTTTCGTAATGAAGGCCAGTAATATAATAGCTGGGCTTGGTTGAATGTCTTATCCTTTCCAGGATGTCCTGCATGTGGGCTGTCGTGTATCAATCGTAATACTTGGGGTATCATGTCATTAGGTACTACCAACTGGTTAGTATTTCTTTGGAGTTTTGGTTGTTGAGTTAATTTTGTATGATGTATTATTGACCACTGAATTGTTCAAGTGGGACATGCAGTTTGGGTAATTGTATGTCATCTCCACTTTCTAACTTGTATATTACTTTAGACCATATTGGGTCAAGTCTTTGTGCCTTTGCGATATCCTCGTGGTTTGGGATATTTCCTTTGAGATCTAACGCCGCGACCTGAATTGTGTTCGGGTTCCTAGAAAATGCGTCAGCTACTATATTCTTTTTGCCTTGTATATAATGAATTTGTACATTGTAGTTTTCAACTGTAATTTCCATCTTGCTCTCCTCCCAGAAAGGAGTTTTTCTTTAAACATACCCACCAGTGGTTTATGGTCGGTGAATAAGTGGATTTCGTAACCATATACCAAATCTCGAAACTTTTGTAATGCAAAAACCACTGCAAGTGCCTCTAAGTCTGTAGTGCAATAATTTTTCTCCGCACCTCTTGTTTGTCTGCTGGCAAATGCAATTGGTTGATTCTTTCCTCTTTTATCTTCCTGCATCAGTACAGCCCCTAATCCTTTAACTGATGCGTCTGTACAAATAAGAAATGATTTTGTGTAATCCGGATATGCTAAACAAGGTGCATTTGTTAGTTTAATTTTTAGATTGTTAAATGCCCTTTTTTGTTCTTCTTCCCATTGGAATACAGCATTTTTTTTGAGTAGTTGGAATAGAGGAAAGGCTATATGAGAGAACTGTGGTACGAATGACCTATACTACCCAGCCAGACCTAAAAATTATCTAACTTCGTCAGCCGTAGTGGGTTCAGGAAAATCTCTCTGCCTGTATTTTGTCATCAGTGGTGTGAATACAATCAGAACTTAATTTGTGGCCTAAGAAATTTATTTCCTTAAAGCAAAATTTGCATTTAGAAAGTTTAATTTTTAATCCAGCATCACTAAGCTTTTGTAAGAGTAAGTAATTTCCTGAGATGATCCTTAATATTCTTCGTTGCGATTATAATATCGTCAAGATAAACAAATATTCCTTGTCCTAAAATTCCGGACAATACGTAATTCATAAGACGCTGGAATGTGCCTGGGGCTGTCCTCAGTCCCATTGGCATTCTTGTATATTGATAATGGCCTCTGTTTGTTGAAAAGGCAGTGAATTGACGTGACTCCTTAGATACCGGAATCTGATAGTAGCCGTTTAGGAGATCGATGGTCGAGAATATATTATTCTCAGGACCAATATTCTGTAGAACATCGCTTAGCAATGGCACGGGAACTCTGGGATTGTGTGATTATTTAGTTTACGGTAATCTACTACCGCACGCATTTCTCCATTTCGTTTGGGCACGAAGAATAAGGGGGCATTCCACGGGGAGACTGAAAGCTCAATAATTCCAAGTTTTAACATTTCATCGACATACTGATTTGCAGTTGGGAGTGAGGTATGCGGTAAGCTGGTACGAAAATTGGTGGTGTTTCTGGGTGCACATTAATCATGTGATTAATCAAGTTAGTACACCCTAATTGTTCTCCGGACAATGCTACGGTGTCCCTGTGTGTTTCCAGCAGGGTTAACAAATCATTTTCTTCATCAAATTCACCTGAGTGAATTAAATTCTCTTTTATTCTTTCTCTATCCGTAGATTTTATCTCACTTGTTAATCCAGCTATAACTATTTCCTTCACAGGGGCGGGACATTTTTCAATATTAACTATGCAAGTTCCCTTTTTCAACTGAACTTCCCCATTCATATGATTAATTATGAATATTTGAGTTTGCCCTTCGTCGTTCGTATGACATAATGCTTTTTCTACTGACAATCCCTTCACTTTACATAATTCTTCTAAGACAAAAACAGTACTATTCCGTAATTTGCTCTTTATGGTAACCTTCATGTATGAATTAGGTGGTATAACTAAGTCATTAGTGAGATGGGCTGGAAAAATTGATAAATCAGTACTGTTATCTAGGTCACTAATTCTGGAGGATGGGGTTGGTGGTGGGAGTGGATCTATACACTCATCTGTTTGTGTATGTTTGTTTAAGCCTTTAATATTACCAATTCTTTTTGGCTCTCTTCTACCAATCGGTGATGGCTCTGAAGTTATTTCCTCTATGAACTCATTATCAAAGTCTATTCCATTCATTCGTGGGAGTATAGTTATGTTCTCAGCTCTCATGGATCTTAAGCCCAGTAACATATGAGCTTTAATTGCTAAGTTTTCAACGATATAGAAAAATGCAGAGAATGGTCTTGTAGTTTCTGCGAAACTGAGATTTAATCTTATCATACCCTTCACTGTAATCTCTTGTCCATCTACTGTGTATAAATCTAAATCAGCTTCATCAAGAAAAGTTACTTTCTTTTTATTTTTAAGAATTCTATTTAGTTCTTCATGTGTAATTAAGTTCACTGGAGAGCCTGTATCTAAAAATAAGGAAACGTTTTGATCCTCACATACAGCTGGTATCAAGATACACTCTTTTCCCAACATGCCTCCTATGTGAAGTTTAGCCTTGTTCTTCTTTACGTTTGTTCGTTTTTTGTCATGACTTGGTCTTCCCCCGATTTGAACATAGACACAATTTTTTCTACTGTTTTGCAATCACTGGTCCAGTGCCCTTGGTATCTATGATGCCTACAGTAAGGACCAAATCCTGGTGTCTTTTGTTTGTCCTCTTTTGCCTTGATAAAGCATTCATACCTTGTGTCCTGGTTTTCCACAATAATGACATAGAATGGACCTATCCCTTGACTGTGACCTACGAGGTGATTTCCCATAAGAAGTGTTGTTTATGGCGCGAGATCTGCTCGGGCTACGCGAAAACTTATGAAACTGCCTGTAGGAAGGCGTCTGGGAACGAGGCCTTGTCACGTTTGCTTGTTTGGCCTGCCTGATTTCCGGTCGCGATCGATTTTGTTCTCTGTTTGGGGTCGGTGTAGATGTTTTCACAGCTGATACTGTCTCAGGTACCCTCATTCTACCAGAATGTGCATGTGTGTCGACCATACCTGCTTTACTGCACTGCATCTCTACCTCGTTCATTAAGTCTAGCAAGCACATTCCTGGGGTGTACGCGATCGTCTTTGCGATCTTGAGGGTCCTATCAGGTAATTTACACAAGGCAGCTACATAACCAATGATGTCCACGACGAGGTCTGGGGACATCTTTCCATCATCTGTTATCCAATTAGAATTTTACAATGTAGCTAATAATGTATTGATTGTGCAGACATCAGCAGTTATTTCACTGAGCACATGGTTTGTAGTGTGCTCCCTTACAAGATCTACAATTTTATGTAATTCTGGAATTATACCTGGCAAGAAGTTCATACCTCCAGAAAATTTCTTCAGAAATTCAGTTTTAAATTCGTCATATGTCCTAGCGCGATGGAGCTTGTCGGAGCGAAGCAAGTTGCTCGCTGGACATCTTTCCTGGCTTATGCAAGATGAAAAAATAGCAATTTTCTCTTGTTCATCTAGTATGTGGCGCTTGATGAACATTTGTTCGCACTGACTGACTAATGAAATGACATCAATGCGATCTTTGTCTGTTCCAGAGAATTTTGGGGCAGTTTTATCCTCGTGATACACAAACACGTGAGGTGTGGTTGTTAGATCAGCGGTATTTGTTTCTTGATTCATTTTTACTGTTTGCTGTTAATTCAACTTGGTCGTGTTCATCGTTGTGTGAGGGAATAGTGGAATAGGTACGACCACTCATCATCTGAAACTGCCGTTTTTGTTTCTTGATCTTTAGTGTGTGGTGAGGTTTGTAGAAGGGGTGGGTTGCCTTGAGGCTCTCTTAATTGTGAGTCTGTTGTTGTGGCAATTTGTGTCATCTGGTATTAACGTGAGTGGTGGTGAAAATATTCCTGTCATTAAGATATGGTGTTATGAAATACGCCTCTTGTTTATTTGTCCTAGCAAAATAGATGAGTAAATAAGTTGAATATAGCTAATTTTAGCACTGAGAAGAAATGAGTAAGTATAATTTTACCCACTTGATACAGATCGTAGAGGTGTGTCGATACAAAAGTCGATCTCGGAAGAAAAATACAGGTTTGATTGAAGATCTCGATAATTCTAGTGGTGTGTTGATGGACGATATTACTCAGGAAATTCCATGCCCTGGTGCTTGTGGTGGTTAACAGCTGTCCCAGGCAAACCTCAGCATAGAACGTCGAATTTCCAACTTAACTGTGAAAATAAATGAGTATGAGTAGGAGCTATGTGAATAATGAGTAATGAGTAGTGGGTGAGAAGTGCCTGGTGTCAGTCACACGTTGCCTGGCATGGCAGACTCGCGTTGTGATGTCATCTCAGCAATTGGTGACGTCGGCTTCCCACACTGGTAGCTGTGGTGAGTGAATGAGTAGCGATGAGTAACTTGAGTGAAGATGAGTAAGATGCGTTATAAATGTGGCTCTGGTGTTTTGCTGCGTGTCTTGACCTCTGCGTCAGCGATGGAGGTAGGCGGGAGAGAGTGGTGAGGGTTTGTGTGCTTGTTGCTTTGGTTTTTCCTCTTCTTTACTTGCTTTGTTTTATATTCTTCTTGTTGCTGCTTGAAGTTACGTGAAGATTATAGAGTAGTTTTGTAGACTTGTAGGCTATTTGCATTGTAGGCTGTATTTTGTAGGAATTAACGAACTGAAGCTAATCTTGTAGAGTCTCGCCTGCTTTTGTAGAAATTTGCTTTTAATTCGGAGACGATGTCCGTAGATTCGCTGCCACCAAATGTCATAAAAGACTTTGTAGTTTCTTGTAGTTGAGTTATATATATATTAGACTTGTGGGCGAGCGGTTGTTATATTGGAGTAGCTTGTAAATAGATAATCTTCTTTCCCATTTGTTGTGTAGTGACAGGAGAGGTAAAGAATAGTATGGGACTATTTTTATATGTCTTGGAAATATTAACAAGTCTCTCACTCACGAGTGAGTTGAGCAGAGTCCCTGTCTCCCTGTCTCGCTCTCTCAGTCTCTCTCTCAAGTTGCTAAGCCCTTTCTCCTTCTGATCTGCCTGTTCTAAGGCCTGTCTCCTTCTGCCCTCTCTTTCCTAAATTCTGGTGAAAACAGGAGACGTATAACGTGTGTTCCTTGTGGATTGAAAGTTTAAGAAGCCTGTGTGTGAGTATGTGTGTATGTGTGTGTATGGTCACTAGGGCTTTGTTCACCGATGGATTGCTGACAACTAACTGCATCATCTCACTGGCCACTGTCGTCAGCTTTCCTCAGTGTAATTTGCAAGCTCATTTCCCATTCCCAGGCTCGCATAGAGCTGTCTATCTATCTATTTATCTATCTATCTATTATGATTTGTAATTATAATATGGAGTCCTGATAGTCATGGCGTGCAGGTAGTGTGCGTTCAGGACCGTGATGTCGAGCAAGTGGAAAAAGAGTTTCTTGTACCACTTCATCGTGGTCCTGGCACAGTCAACACTGGAAATCATCGAGTCTGACTGATCCACTTGCCTCATGTTCAGATTATAGTCCAGTACAGACTCGGGTTTCCAGACGTTGCGCCTCCTCTCGCTACGGTGATCCACGGAGTCTGTGCGGTGCATCAGGGGGCTGTGAACAGTTGATAGGAGGCAAACTTCCCTGTTGTGGTTCCACAGGGTGGCAAGGATGTTATTGGCCTGGAAGAAAACCACCTCGTTCTTGTCGTTTCCTCCCTATCTTGACCATATGGCGACGGTTTCTCTTGACTGTACCACAGACTCCGGTGTCGTGTTGGTGGAGGAACCTAGCGAGAAGAGGGCTAGTGTACCAGTTGTCCAGGTACAACACATGACCACGATGAAGGTACTCCTCTATCATTGTCTTCACCACGGCCCCAGAGAGTCCTATACTACGATCTTCTGTTATATCTGTCTGTGCGCCCGTGTACAAGACTATGTCTTGCACATAACCAGTCTTACAGTCACACATAACAAAGATCTTGAACTCGAAACGGTGACTCTTGCTGGGTATCTACTGCCGAAAGGAAATATTGCCTCTCCACAACACAAGACTCTCGTCTATGACGAGGTCTCTGTAAGGATAAAATGAGGAGCGGAACATTTCCCGTAAATGATCAAATACCAGCCTAATTCTCCTCATTTTATCTGTTATTTGCATTGGCTGGATCTTCTGCATCAAAAAAGTGGAGGCGGCCGAAAATATGCTGAAATCTGTTACGACTCATCACCTTTCCAAAGAAAGGTGTGAGGATCATTGGGTCAGTTGTCCAGTAGGCAGGAATTTGGTTTTTTCGTACCACATCCATCAAGAGAACCAGGGCAAAAAATAAGAACATCTCTGAAATTGTAACGGGGTAGTCATATTGTTGGGAATGCCTGCTCGTGGTTCCCAAACGTTCACTTTCACGGCGCTGTGTTCGTGAAAATATATTTGTCTGTTCCACTATGCGCCCCACAAACGCCTTCCCAAAGAACAAGTGGAAAAAATCCACCCTAGAGGAACCCGCATGCACACCTTGAGCCGTGCAACCAGACCGCCACTCCTCAGTGAAAGGGTGAATGATGGGAGTAAAATTACTCCCATCTTCCCAGTTCCACGAGACACCACCGTCTCCAGCCACGTCCCCATCATTCCCTTCGTCAGGATGGGGAGGTGAGGGTGGTGGGGGAGGTTGGGGAGGTAGAGAGCGGCGCCTCTCATCACTCGCACTTCTCTTTCCTCTCCCTTTTCCTTTACCCTTTCCCTTCCCTTTCCTTCCTTTCCCCACATCCTGGGGCTGTGGGGAGGAAGTTTGGGAATATTGTGGGGCGAAAGACGTGCTGGGGAGTGGCTCCACCTCCTCTCCCCTAGGCCTACGTGCACCACGTGCTCGTGCTGCCTCCCTCACACCACTTTCCCTTTCACCCCACACTCCTGCCACACCACTTTACCTTTCACCCAGCACTCCCACCACACCACTTTCCACTTCCCCAGACAAAAGACTTGCACCATACCTGATATGTCTTCTCGCCCCACCTTCTGATCCTCGGGGTGATATTTTTTCTTTACCCAACCACGAGGCGATATCACGTCCTAAGCCGCCGTCATCCTCATCGTCCTCATCCTCGTCCTCATCAGATTCGGGATGGAGAGATAGCTGTGCACGTGGTTGGGGAGCAGGCTGGCCTTCCCTTGCCTTACGGTATGTCACATACTGCTTTTTCCGGGGCCAAGGGACCTCTTCATCACTGCTTGTTATTTCTTCCTCTGGCTGGACGTAATCGCGATCCACCACATCATCGTCAAGTGGAGAATCACTATCTCCGGTGAAGGCTTCCAGGGCGGATGCAATTTCGTCGTCTGAGAGACCTTTCCGCGCCATGTCTGACCTGGGTCACTGCTAACAGGTAAGTAACCGAGACAAGGGCGAGCACGGGTCACGCGGCGTCTGGGACGCTGCCTGCCTGGCGGCAGGTAGGGGAGGCTTGGGTACATGGGCGAATTGAAAATCTCGCGCGAATTTTGAAAATTGTGGAAATTATGAACCTTGCAATTGCAGGACGTTGAAGTACGTCAACGGGATTGGCAGTGACAAAACGTGAGGACGTGGAAGTACGTCGACGGGACGTCGCGGGTTAACGAGTATTTGTGAAAGAATAACTTATCTGGGACCTTATACTCGTAAAAGTAACCATTACAGTATGAGAGTAATCGATTACGATTGCGATTACCTTGAAAAAAAAAAACTAAGTACTCGATTACGATTACGATTACACAAAAGTCTATAATTGATTAGTTACGATTACCCCATGTCTGGCCATAGTATTAATACAAAAAAAATTCATTCCCCAGCCTTCCACCCACCATGCAGCCCAACAATACCACTGGCGACCTCAGAAGTAATGGGTAACCACCGGGAAACCTAGGCAAGGGTGACTCCAAGACGATAGGAGCCACCAGGCCCCCTAATGCCAACGTGACCCTAGCCAACGCATGACCAGCTGATTGACCTGGCCGAGCCCTACCAGGCCGCCTGACTAGCCAGAATAGGGATCAAAGAGGTGTATTGCTAGCTGCAGGGTGCATCGTGCAGCATCATTCAACCCCCAGGACTCCCATCTCCCAGCATTACGGGATGCCACCAACGGCAAACACATGGGGAAGCAACAGTCCCACTCTAGATGGCAAATGGTCAGAGACAAGCAACATCACCAGCATGCCTCCTCTACCAGTGTTGTGAGGGGTGATTGGTCCACGAGGCTGACAAATCCCGAACCATACAAAGGTTGGCACCCCTTCAGAGTAGGTGACACTACCAGCCACCCTGCAAACCCCACCACCATGTCAAGGACCCCCCCCCCCAAGTGGGGAGAGAACCATTATGGAATGTGCTCACAAAATTTGGAGTTTCAAACCAATTTTTCCCGATCCTGAAGATCCAGCTTACATTAATGCTCGTGTGGCCATTGGTGAATCCTTTAACATGGACGTGGGAATAAAGCATGGATGTGTCCTGGCTCCTGTCATTTTCAAGATCTATCTAACTGTGGTCACCCTTTTAAGTCACCAGCTATTGAACCCTGATGACAGAATAAAAATCCAGTAGACCACAGGTTCACAAACTGGGGTTCGTGTACCCTGGGGGTGCGTGAAGGGATTTTAAACGGGTATGCTCATGGCTTCTAATATTTTATATTATTCTTTTATTGAATATTTATCTTATTTCAGTGGTCAGTTTTTGCTAGATTTAATAAAGCTTTTAATGTCTGCTGCATATATATTAAAGTACATTCTTTGAAGATGAAGGCTTATCCTGGACAAATGTATGTGAATGCATGACCGATGGTGCACCAGCCATGCTTGTCATTCATTCAGGATTTGCTGGCTGGCCGAATTAACCCATACCACGCTAGCGACATAGATCTACGTAGCCTTCAAAAATGCAAAAACGCCGGTGACGCATTCATAAGTCATTGCAAGCAACCAAAATAAAATTGATGGTAATATCGTACCTCCTTAACTTCAGACATTTCTCGGCTATATTTACAACACCGAATTAGGAGCGTTGGAGGCGAGTGAGTCTTCACAGGCTCACAGCCGCTCTTCTGTATATGTATCCTTGAAGATTTCAGAGGACGAGTGACACTAACCTGACTCGATTCAGCCTAATTTCTGGCTTTGGCGATTACAGTTATTAGTGCCTCGGATCTTATATTGATGTATTAAGCCCATTTAGCAAGAGAAAAAAAAAACCAAAATCAGTTCACAAGCTTATAGACGCTCTGCTCTCTCAGTAACCTCGAAGATTTCAGAGGTAGAGTGGCACCAACCTGACTCGATTCAACCAACCATCTGGCTTTAGTAATGACTTTTATTAGTGCCAGGGACCTTACATTGATGTATTAAGCCCATTTAGCAAAAAAAAAAAAAAAAAAACTAAATCGGCTGGCATAGAGAGGTGCGTACAGTATATATGTATATATATATTTTTTTTTGCCCAAAGTAGTGCGAGTTGAAGAGGCGAATCCTGATGTAACACATTTGAATTGTGTGATTTCATCGGTATGCCTTGGCATCCAAGACACTACCTCCCAAGCTTCGAGAATTTCTTAATGATGTAATGAAAATGGTAAGAACCATACATCCCTACACGCCGGGGGTTTTCCCATGTCCCCTCCCCCACTCCTCCTTACTTTAAACCCTGATGTCTGCCAAATTATAATTGCCAGAGAACAAATTAAAGATACATAAGACTTGCTAACTCTTCCTTTTCAAATGAAAGTATCCCCAGATCTCCAGGTGGTCCTGTCGATGAGTAAGAATAAGTTGAAGATGACTGGTTTTCTGTGTTTTGTTAGGCTGCTTCCAACCACGTGTCACTGGTAGCGACCTTGGACTCGCTAGCTAGCATTGGCAGCACTGACTGGAGTGCCGATTGTAACACTGCCTGGGCTTTCTTCAAGGAAAACTGGAATTTTCCACCCAATCTTGACTTTTCCTTACTGTTGTAAGGATTTTTTTTCTTTTAAGCGAGGAAGAACGAACCAAAGGCTGAGCCTGCATGAACGTTCCTTCCAAGAAAAAAACAAAAACAATACAAAAGAGAGCCAAATTGAATACTCGTTCATTTTGAGATGCCTGACCACACTGCATTTGAAAGACTTGAGATCACAGGATCACAGGAAGCAGGAAATACAGACAAAGGAAGACAGTTCCAGAGTTGAACTGTTGCATAAATGAAGGACTGGGAGTAACGGTTAACTCTTGCATTAGAGAGTTGGACAGAAAAGAGATGAGAGTTTGTTGTTAGACGGGTGCGTAGCACCCATCGAAGAGGTGGAGGGATGCAAGCAGACAGTTCAGAGGTGCAGTGACCATTGAAGTGACCATTGAAGTAACAACAGAATAGAGATAAAGAGGCAACAGTGCGGCAAAGAGACAGAGGCTGAAGGGAGCCAGTAAGAGGACGAGAGTTGATGAGACGAAAAGCCTTTGACTCCACCTTATTGAGAAGAGCTGTATGTGGGAAGCCTCCCCACACATGAGTTGCACTCTAAACAGGGGCGAATAAAACCGTCTATAAAGTCTCAACAACCTTGCAGGGGTAAAGAAGGCAAGGAGTCGGCTTTGCACACCTAATCTCTTGGAAGCAGATTTTACAAGAGATGCAATATGCTCTTTCCAAGATAAGTCCTGTGTGAATAAAACCCCAAGCATGTTCCAGGATGATGCAGGATTGAGCTAGATATTATTAAACATTAGTGAGTAATCCTGTGGATGATTTTGACAGGTTGATAGGTGTAAAACCTGAGTCTTTGATGCATTAAAAAAAAGATTATTTTAACCCCAGTCAGAGATACGAGCCAAGTCAGACATTAAGTGCGCCATAGCCTCATCCCTTGTTTGTTGAAGTAACTACTGAGATTGACGTTGCGGGAACCGAATGGAAAGATGAAGGGTGGAAATACCAGTGTACGAGTGGATAGGATTAGATGTACAGCCTAGAAGATCATTGATGAATAAAAGGAATTGTTGGCGATAGGACAGAGCCCTGAGGAACACCGCTGTTGATAGATCTAGGAGAAGAACGATGACCGTCTACAACAGCAGCTATAGAATGACCAGAAAGGAAGCTATAGATGAAGGCAGACATAGAAGGATAGAAACCGTAAGAGGGCTGTTTGGAAATTAAAGATTTATGCCAGACTCGATCGAAAGCCTTTGAGATGTCGTGTAATAGCAAAGCTTTCACCAAAGTCCCGAAAGGAGGATGACCAGGGGTCTGAAAGATAGGTGAGAAGATCGCCAGAGGAGCGTCCCTGACGGAACCCATACTGACGACCAGAAAGAGGGTTGTGATAGGAAAGATGCTTTAAAATATTTCTGTTAAGAATAGACTCAAAAACTTTTGAGACAGGATGTTAGAGCAATTGGATGATAGTTCGAGGGTTGGGAATGGTCACCCTTCTTTGGGACTGGCTGAATGACAGCAAACTTCCAGCAAGAAGGAAAGGTACAAGTTGACAGACATAGGCAAAAGAGTTTACCAAGTCAGGGTGTAAGTACAGAAGCACAGTTCTTGAGGACAACAGGAGGAACTCCATCAGGCCCATATGCCTTGTTAGTATTAAGGCCAGTGATGGCAGAAAATACATCAGCTAAAGAAACTTCAATGTCAGCCATGAGGAAGTCAAAGGGAGGAAATGATGGAGGAACAGCACCGGATTCGTCTAAGGTGGAATTGGAGGAGTCAGAGCAAACATATCTGCTTTATCAGTAGAAGAAATAACTACAGAGCCATCAGAGTAAAAAGGAGGAGGGAAGGATGATGAGGTAAAGTTGTTAGAAATGTTTTTGGCAAGGTGCCAGAATGAGTGGGAAGAATTCGAGTTGGAGAGTTGAGAGCATTTAGTATGGGTGAAATTATTTTTAGCAGCTCGTAGAACAGATATAGTACGATTCCAAGCAAAAACATAAACAAGATGTGATTCAGGGATGGGTTGGCTCCAGTACCTTATATAGGCCCTCTCCTTGTTGCGGACACCATTACAACAAGCGTGATTAAACCAGGGCTTTCTTGCACTAGTCAAAGGATATGAGAATTTAATTAATGCTTCCATGCCCGAGAGAACAACTTCCATATGAGCAAAGCACACTCAGATGGCTCCCGGCCATGGATGCAATAATCATTGCAAGGAAAATCAAAGACGTACTGCCTGAGGGCCTCCCAATCTGCGGCTCCAAAGTGCCACAGACGATGTTTCTTTGGAGGGGCCACAGGCCGTACCGGAGCGATAGGATAGGTTAGGGTAATAAGATTATGATCGGAGGAGCCCAACGGAGAGAAAAGATTAACAGTGTAAGCAGAAGGTTTAGTTGTAATGAAGAGGTGAAGTATGTTGGCGCTGTCTCCAAGGCGGTCAGGGATACGGGTAGGATGTTGTACAAGCTGCTTTACGTCATTAAGGATAGAAAAGAAGTAGTTTTGTTCACCAAGTGGATCAGTGAAAGGAGAGGAGAGCCAAAGGTGGTGGTGAACATTGAAATCTCATAGAATGGAGATTTCAGAGAAAGGAGAAATTGATAGAATGTGTTCCATCGCAGAAGTAAGATAGTGAAAGAATTTTTGAGTGTCAGTAGAATTAGGAGATAAGTAAACAGCGCAGATATATATATAGTCAGAGAATTACAGGACAGCCGAAGCCAGAGAACAGAAAATTCAGAAGAATCAAGTTCAGGAACATGAGAACAAGATAGGTCGTTGTGTACATATATGCAACATCCACCTTTGGCTTTGAATTGCTTATAGAGAAAGTAGGAGGATACAGAAAAGGGTTTGCTGTCAGTTGCCTCAGACAGCTGAGTCTCAGTAAGGAAGAGAAGGTGAGGTTTAGAGGATGAGAGGTGGTGTTTGACAGACAGAAAGTCAGAGTAAAGGCCACGAATGTTGCAGAAATGAAGAAATGAGTCAGACAGTGTATCCAGACAGCTCGAAGAGTTGACGCCGGGAGAGGGGCGGATGTTGGGGGCATTTATGGTCCCCCCCACTGGGGAATCCAAGGCATTGGTGTAGTGCACCATTTTTTTTTTTTTTTTTGAAAAAGATGTGGTGTGTGCTGTGCATGTAGTTTGGTGTTGATAGAGACTTGTATTGGAGAGCATGCTGTCGTACTCTCTGTGTTACTGAAACTCTGAAAAAGTTCAGCAAAGGGGGATGGTCAGGAACTAGTCCCAAGGGCTGATGAAACGGGAATTCCAGCTCTCCCTGTCATCAGCTTTCCATCCATCATGTTCATGTGGCTCCCCATAGGGTTTTCCACCCGTTTCAAAGTGTCATTATGCCCCGTATGTGTTTGGGAAAAGAATAGCTCTTTGATTTTCTGTACTCAATTCTTGCGTCAAAGATAATAATTTCCCTCTACTACGGCACTTATACTTGCACTTGACATCATGATGATGGGTAATTGCACTTTGAGATGTAAATGCTGTGCCTGTTTCATGCAACATGGTTGAGTATGAGGTAATTACTTCTACTGAATTTGCGACTAATTTGTACTCATCAGGGGCATGTACGAATGGGGGTATCGTGGATATAATACGGTTATACACAACTTATATATTTTTTGTACTTCACATCACAAATATGCTTATTCTCACACATTCTTTTTTTTTTTTTTCTGAGTAACAAAGGAAAAAATTTAGTTATAGCCCGCAGGCCATTCTCTTTCTCACCCACTCACTCATGGTTTTCTTTCATCTAGCAGGTAGGCTTACTCAAGGTATTTCCAATCATTGTTTCACCATTAACCATAAACGGTAACATTTATTGTATTGCACTTGTAAAACTCATTATGAAACATATCATAATACTAATTAATATAACTTATATCGTACATTTCACTAATGTATAAAAAATAACACGTACATACCTGTTTACTATTAACAATATTCTACACACCTGCTTAGTATGCTCATGCTTGGAATGGGTATTCGCTAAAATATTTAGGGCACAGGGGGACCTTGCACACTGCACGTTGATAGGCTGTCTCTTTTCGTGCTGGGGGACGGCGTTTGGTGGTGTTGCAGACATGGCACCGCCTGTATGCCTGACGACCTGCAATGCTACAGTCAATCTCTACCAGCCTGTGCTGCTGGAAAATTCTGCACATTTTAGCCTGTCAGCTGTGTGCGTTGTCTGCATCCCCTGCCTCGCACCTGGCACCTGTGTAGTTGAATACTCTTCCAGGAGTTTGTGTGCAAGCTCTCTCTCATACTCTCATAGAGAAATAGGTTTCTTGACGACCTTGAACAGTATGAAACTGTTCAGGACAGAGATATTAAGTAAGTGTAAAAACGCCATCTTGTACCACCGGCAGGATTTACGAAGGCATTTAACCTCACCAGTCTGCATGTCCGACTTATCAACATGCAGCAAATTGATATTATAATCGTTGACAGCATCGGGCTTGAACACGGGTTCCTCGGTTCTGTAGTCTGTCTTTCCTGTTTCCTCAAACACATCCTTATGTACTGTTGACAACAAGCTAACTCATCTCTTGTCATCCCAGAGAAGGGCTAACATGTTGTCACATTTCTTGGTAAGAAGGACACCTTTCTCAGTATTTGCTGGGAGTTCTGGGAATTTATTTCTGTTTGCCTGGACAGTTCCACAGGTCTCAGTACCGTGTTCAAGCAAATACTTGTTCAATGCCAGGGCTGTGTAAAAATTATCGGTTTACAGTACGTGGTGCCTATTGAAGTACCCTTCCATCTGCACTTTCACGACTGATGCCGAGAAACTGTGAAGATCGTCACTAGGTATATCAACATCCATAGCCAAATAAACTAACACATCAAGCACATATCCAGTTTTGCAGTCGCAAAGGACAAAGAGTTTTAGTTCAAAGTGGTGATGCTTGGATGGCACATACTGAATAAATGCCAACCTGCCCCAGATTAGCACCAGCAACTTGTCAGTAACCACTTCCTAAAACGGACGGAAAACCCTGGAAAATGGCTCCTTCAGCATGGTCAGGATGGGTCTGTCATTCAGTGCAGGCCCATCATTTCTGATGAAATACAGGAACCTTAGGATTGCCAGGAACCTGTCACGGGCCATATACTTACCAGACAGGTGTGCCCACGAGTTCATCAACTAACCAATAGTCATGGAGCACGTGTTTTCTTACGTGCACCATCAACATGGTAAGGGATACCCACACAAACAACTCTCCCACCTCCATAGGTGTCCAGTCCCTCATGTACTTGCTTTTGCTGACAGGCACGTCCAGCCACTGCACACTCATTGCCTGGTGGAAAGTAATTTCCTCCACCAGGTACTGCATACTGGCAGTGGTAAATATTGCCTTAAAAATATTGCTCATAGTCTAGAGCCTGGGGACAAGCTGATCCTCCTGAATACCTGCCCCTTCCTCATCGAAAACGGGCACAGAGGGCTCAAATCCTGCTCCTTCCTCCCACACAAAGATAACTCTGCCGACACCTTTTTTTTTTTTTTTTTTTTTTTAACAACGGAGGAAGGAAAAACAAATGAGTAAAAAAAAATAATAATCCATACACCAGATTACTGGTGTCCTCTGTTCATAAAATATCTGTAACAATTAGACTTGAACAGTTGTGGGTTGAAATTTGGAGGGAAACAACTCCGGGGAAGCGAGTTCCAGAGAGATGCAGTTCGGGGAATGAAAGAATTCTGATAGGCAGAAGTTCTGCAATATGGCTGAGTGACATTCCAGTCATGAGCACTACCAGATGCCCATGTAGCACGAGGGAAGGCATGGAGAGGTGGCACCATGCACGCGGCTTCGTCTGAACATTTGCCAAAAAAATATCTAAAATAATGCAAGGGAGGCAACATTCCTTCTTACTTGCAGGGGAGGTAGTTTATTTGTAATGGCAGGGTTGTTAATGATTCTAACAGCTTTGTTCTGAATTTTGTCTAGTTGTCTTAATGCAACCTCTCCACAGCCATTCCACAAGGGTGAGCAATATTCAAGCTGAGAGCACACATGACATAAATTATAGCTAACTGCTCATCAGCGAAGAAGTTACGGACTCTGTACAATAATCCAAGTTTCTTTGAGGCGGTTTTAGCAAGTGATCTGACATGAGAGGTCCAGCTGAGGGCACTGTTAAGTGAGACGCCAAGAATTTCAATACTTTTGGAGATGGGAATATTAATAGCGCTGAAGGTAATGTACGAATCTGGCAATATCTGTAAACTGTATATATTTAGTTTTACTAGCATTAAAAGAGACAAGGTTGTTTTGTCCCCATTCACTGATTGTAGATAGATCTTGATTTATGGAGATGGCTGTACTGAGTTGAGAGGTGAAGATATTAGACTTTGTAAATGGATGTCTGAGTGTGAATGAACTATGTAGTGTTGAGTCATCTGCATATGAGTGAATGGGATTGTGGGTGACAGATAAGAGATCATTAATATGAACCAGAAATAGGGTTGGCGCCAGAACAGATCCCTGCGGCATGCCGGCGTTAATTGAGTGGAAATTGGAATATACATCATCTACTTTTATTCTTATGTTCCTGTCCCTAAGATATGAAGAAATCAAAGGGACAAAAGACGTTAGTCCATAGCAAGGGAGTTTGGACAGCAGGGAACAGTGTCATACTCTGCAGAAAGCTTTAGAGATATGAAGAACTACGCATAAGTTTCTCCAATAAGATCAACTGATTGATGGATGGTATGAGTTAAGAGATTGAGTATGTCAATGGTGGATCTTTCGTGGCGAAAACCATAATGTCTATCACTAATTAAGTTGTTGGATTCAAGACGTTTAACTATTTGCTTATTAATTAAAGTTCAAATACCTTACCAAGAGCAGAAATGACAGCTATTGGTCTGTCATCAGAGGGGTCAGAGGAACTTCCTTTCTTTGGAATTGAGTGGATATTGGCTTCTTTCCATGAATTAGGGAATGAAGAAGTACGTATGCATAGTCTGAATAATTTAGCAAGAACAGAAGCAAGTTCTGGGGAACATTTTTCAAAACAATTGGCGGAATTCCATTTGGGCCTGGAGCTTTATTGGTAGGTATAATTGTCTAGGATGGATTTTACGTATCTTGTCTGTACTTTAAGTGGAACAATTTCGGGAGAGTCAAGTTCTAATACTGAGACGTTCTGCCTGGCATCCTCTATGGTAGAGTTTCTGGCAAATGTACTAGCAAAGATATCTACTTTCCCACGTGGGTCATTTGTAATGTTTCCATCTGATGATTTTAGTGGGGAAATGGATGATGACTTGTTAAAGTTATTATTGAAAGAATTAAGAGTTGACCAGAATATTCTACTGTCATTAGGGTTAAGTATATACTTATGACGCTTGATTTTGAAGAAAGTTTGATTTTGCGAGATTTATTACGGCTTTTGCATGGTTTCTAGCAATTTTATATTGAGAGAATGATTCAGATGTTTTTTAAGTAAGAGTTATTTGCCAACGACTTTTGGGCTGTTGCTCTGGCACAGTTGCTATCAAACCGTTTTGGAGAGTTCAATTTTTTAGTGAACTGTTGACTTGGTATGAATAAATCCTTACCAGCTAGTATTAAGTAGCAAATGTGGGACTGGGTAGAACTGGCATCACTGGAGAAGAAAGACTACCATGGAATGTCAGCAAGATAATTTCTAAATCCATCCCAGTTTGCCCTATCAAAGTGCCATCTGGTCACCCTGACAGGTTCAGAACGGGGAGGTTTGGGGGGCTAACTAATGAGGCTTTGATGAGATTGTGGTCAGAGGATCCTGTATTGATCTGGATTATTTGTCAGGAATAGATCCAAGAGTTGGGCATTATGGTCAGGATTATCTGGTATTCTGGTTGGTTGCTTTACCAGCTGCGTGAGATTAAGCGATTCGGCAAACAGCTCTCACTCTAGACCAGCATCGTCAGTCCTGGCAGCATGCATTAACCATTCAACATTATATACGTTAAAATCACCCAGAATGCTAATTTCGGTGCTTAAGGGCAAGGTTACGTTTACTCAACTGTGTGGATAAGGAATCGAATACACTGGGTTCCGAAGAAGCATTGGTGGAGCGATAGACTACACAGATATATTTCGTAATATTTTGACAATTTAGTTTATACAATGAGTAATCAAAACTGGATGAAGTAAAGTTTAAAATGGTGTCAACTGCATACTGAGATTTGATTTAACAACTGGTGCCACCCTTATTACGGAAGTTTGTGAAGAGATGGTAACCGGGAAAACAAAATGGGGATAGTTCAGTAAAGGGTGAGATTTGTGGTTCTGTGAGGAATAGGGCCAGAGAGGATATGGACTGTAGGAAAAAATGAACTGAATTTAAATTGGTACTAAGACCACGGATGTTGGAGAAGATAAGGCAGCACTTTCACTTCCCCGTTGACGAGCATGACCTGAAATTGCATTAGTCGCTACTGGCACAGTAGCTTGATGGCGAACGGGAGGACCTTGTTCCGTCAGCCCTACCCTGCCAGTGGTGGCAATCCGAGGTACCACCTCGTTAGAAAGTAATATTGCAGCGGCCATTGCTAACTAGAGTGGGAATAGAAGGTGTGATGTCTTATGTGCATGTAGTGTATTGTAGACAATTGAAGGTAGAGGTATTCAGTGAGTATGCTTACCTACTCTCTGTGTAAATGAAAGCACTGAAAATGTTCAGCAAAGGGAGATGGTCAGGATCAAATCCTGAGAGCTGGTGAAACTGGAGCTCCAGCTCTCCCTATCACCAGCTTGCCATCCACCTCGGGATAATATCAAATTGATTATTTAGTGATTTAAATACAAATAAGCAGTTTCGGAAGTAAGTTATATCACTAAGTTTTAATAGTCTGTGTTTTAAAGGAGTCATTTGTGTGATCCCGTCTGATTAAGGCCAAATGTGAGACAAGAGCAGCACCCTCAGATATTATGACAATATATTAAGTGTGGGAATATGAGAGTATAATAAATAAGAATTAAGGATTTTATGGTTAACTTGCTACGTATATGAAATATCATACCGGATTGCTTACTTAATTTATTAACAATGAATTGTATATGACTTTGCCACATCAGTTCATCATCTACGATGACACCCAAAAATTTAGTTTCAAGTTCTTGTTTGAGAGGATTGTTACCAATATTTAGGGGTAAAGTACTCAGCGGGTTGTATTTATTTCTAGCAAATGTTAAATAATGTAATTTCTCGATGTTTAACGTTAGCCTGTTTGCCAGAATCCAGTTATTGATCAATTTTAACTCTTAATTTGTTCGCGCCATCAGTACCTTCAGATTGGAGTGTCTACTATAGAGATTACTGTCATCTGCAAGTAGAACATATCCAAAAAATGAACTAGAGTTCACAATGTCATTAATATATATATTAAATAGAAGAGGGGCCCAAAATTGAACCCTGTGGTACGCCATAAGTAATGGATGAAAAGGATGACTTTGTGTTAAAGAAATGTACATATTATTGTCAGTTTCTTAAGTAAGATTCGAACCATTTTAACTTTGTACCTCCTATCCCGTAATGTTCACGCTTAGAGAGGAGGATATGGTGATCATCTGTATCATAAGCTTTTGATAATTCAAGAAATATGGCAGGGCCACAGTAAAGTTTTTATCATCCATTGCATTGAGAATATCATCAGTAAGGGTCATATTAAAGTGCTGTCTCAGTTGTTGGTATTGTTAGTACAAAATGCATCAAGTTTATTATAAATTAATTTCTCTATTTTTTTTTGCTCAGTACTGGCAATACTGACACCGGCCAATAGTTCCTCATTAATTCTGTATCTCCTGATTTGTAAATGGGGATAATTTTTGCAAGTTTTATCTTTTCTGGGAAGATTCCTGATACTAAAGAAGAGTTACATAGATGCAGAATGATTGGCGTAATAATCTATGTAACTTCCTTGATAATGCTCACAGGGATATCATCATACCCTGGTGCTGTATTATTTAACGGCTGGATGATATTAAGAATTTCACCTTCTGAAGCGTGAAGCAGTGTTAGATCATGTGTTTCCATTTCTGAGATACATGTAAAAGTCGGTTGGTGGTTCCATGATTGCTTGCGCCATATCTTTCACTATATTTACAAAATAATTGTTAAAGTATGTAGCTTTTTGATTAGGCTTGCTTTCTTGATTCATGATTGAGTTTATTGTGTCCCACGTTTTTTTTGCTGTCACCAGAAACTGTTTCTAATTTATTTTTATGGTAGTTTGATCTGGCTGATCTAATAGTTCAGGTAACCTTATTCCTGGTTTTTCTATTTTCCTCTCCAAATTTGATTGGATGTTTGGCGAATTTTCTTCGGAGATTTTTCTTAGCAATCATGTTATTAATGTCTCTGGCTATATATGTCTTTCCAGAATATTTAGCTTTTCTTACTCTCTCCCGAATTGGAAACAATTTGTTGAAAAAACTAGAAAAGTTACATAATATCACATTCGGGTCCACCGAGGAAAACACCAAGTCCGAACAAACATGTGACAAACTTTCTTTAAATGATAGTGTTGTTTTCACTAAAGTCCCTGGTGAACTAGCCTACATATTTTCTATCCTTAATGACCTAGAGCAGCTTGTACAGCACCCTACCCATATCCCTGACCACCCTGGAGAGAGCTCCAACATACTTGACCTCTTCCTTACAACTAATCCTTCTGCTTACACTGTTAATGTTTCCTCTCTGTCTGGCTCCTACGATCACAACATTATTACCTTCACCTGTCCTATAGCTCCGGTACGGCCTGTGGACCCTCCAAAGAAAAGTCCACTGTGGCACTTTGGAGCCGCGAACTGGGAGGCCATCAGGCAATATTTCTTTGATTTTCCCTGGAATGATTACTGCTTCCATGGCCGGGAGCCATCTGAGTGTGCCTTGCGCATTATGGAGGTTGTTTTCTCGGGCATGGAAGCATTAATTAATCTCTCATATCCTTTGACTAATGCAAGAAAGCCTTGGTTTAATCACGTTTGTTCTAATGCTGTCCCCAACAAGGAGAGGGCCTACAAAAGGCACTGAAGCCAACCCACTCCTGAATCACATCATGTTTATGTTTCTGCCCGGAATTGTACTAAGTCTGTTCTTCGCTTTGCTAAAAATAATTTCATCCGTACTAAACGCTCTCAACTCTCCAAACTCGAATATTTCCTTCTCCTTCTAGCACCGTGCCAAAAACCTTTCTAACAACTTTACCTCCTCATCCTTCCCTCCTCATTTCTACTCTGATAGCTATGTAGCTATTTCTTCTACTGATAAAGCAGATCTCGTTGCTCAGACTTTCTCTTCCAATTCCACCTTAGACGATTCCGGTGTTGTTCCTCCATCATTTCCCCCCCTCTGACTTCCTCATGGCTTCCATTAAAATTTCTTCAGCTGATGTATTTTCTGCCATCACTGGCCTTAATACGAACAAGGCATATGGGTCTGACGGAGTCCCTCCTGTCGTCCTCAAGAACTGTTCTTCTGTGCTTACACTCTGCCTAGGTAAACTGTTTCGCCTTTGTCAACTTGCACTTTTGATCTTGCTGGAAGTTTGCTCTCATTGAGCCAGTCCCAAGGAGGGGTGACCATTCCCAACCCTCTAACTATCGCCCAATTGCTTTAACATCCTGTCTCAAAAATTTTCGAGTATTCTTAACAGAAATATTTTAAAGCATCTTTCCTCTCACAACCTTCTTTCTGATCGTCAGTATGGGTTCCGTCAGGGATGCTCCACTGGCGATCTTCTCACCTACCTTTCAGACTCCTGGTCATCCTCCTTTTGGAACTTTGGTGCACTTGACTTCTCAAAGGCTTTCGATTGAGTCTGCCATGAATCTTTAATTTCCAAACTGCCCTCTTATGGTTTCTATCCTTCTCTCTGTGCCTTCGTCTATAGCTTCCTTTCTGGTCGTTCTAGAGCTGCTGTTGTAAACGGCCATTATTCTTCTCCTAGATCTATCAACAGGGGTGTTCCTCACGACTCTGTCCTATCACCAACGCTCTTCCTTTTATTTACCAATGACTTTCTAAGCTGTACTTCTAACCCTATCTACTTGTACGCTGATGATTCCACCCTTCACCTTTCCATTCGGTTCCCGCAATGTCCATCTCAGTAGTTACTTCAACAAACAAAGGATGAGGCTATGGCACACCTAATGTCTGACTTGGCTCATATCTCTGACTGGGGTAGAAATAATCTTGTTTTTAATGCATCAAAGATTCAGTTATTACACCTATCAACCTGACACAATCTTCCACAGGAGTACCCACTGATGTTTAATAATATCCAGCTCAATCCTGTATCATCCTTGAACATGCTTCGGGTTTCATCACTCGGGACTTATCTTGGAAAGATCATATTGCATCTCGTGAAATCTGCTTCCAAGACATTGGGTGTGCTAAGCCGACTCCGTGCCTTCTTTACCCCCTGCACAATTGTTGACTTTATACACGGGTTTTATTCACCCTTGTGTAGAGTACAACTTTCAAGTGTGGGGAGGCTCCCCACATACAGCTCTTAATAAGGTGGAGTCAAAGGCTTTTCGTCTCATTAACTCTCCTCCTTTTACTGGCTCTCTTCAACCTCTGTCTCTTCACCGCACTGTTACCTCTTTGTCTCTTTTCTATCGCTACTTCAATGGTCACTGCTCCTCTGAACTGTCTGCTTGCATCCCTTCACCTCTACGACGGGTGCATATCACCCGTCTAGCAACAAACTCTCATCCCATTTCTGTTCAACTCTTTAAATGCAAGAGTCAACCGTTACTCCCAGTCCTTCATTTATACAACGGTTCCATTCTGGAACTGTCTCCTGTCTGTATTTCATACTTCCAATGATTGCCAGTCTTTCAAACTCAGTGTGTCCAGGCATCTTGAAATGAACGGATCTTGAATTTGGCTCTTTTGTGTTGTTTTTGTTTTGTTTTTTCTTGGAAGGAACGGTTTCTGGGCTCCTGGCCTTTGGTTCCTTCTTTCCTGCATTAAAAAAAAAAAAAAATTGAACCTAGTAGTAACATCCTCTTTGCTCCTTGTGGGTAACTTAAATAATGGAAATACAGGAAAGTGATCAGAAATATTACTAATTATACTACTATTGAGTAAATCCCCTATATTGTGGACCAAACATTGTCAATCAGTGTGGCTGATGTATTCGTAACTCGAGTTGGTTTGGGTATTAGGTTAAAAAAAAGTTTCTCATTTGGAAGGTAACTATGAGATCTTTAACATGAACTACGGTTTCAGATTTTAGAAGGTCTCCGCATAAAATGCAAACGTTAATCTCAGTGGCAATTACAGAAATTATTTCATCTATTTTTTTCGATAAAACAATGAGCACTGGTGTTAGGCCTCCGATAAATATTACCTGTTATTATATTTTTATATATTTTTGTTCCTTTCGATGAACAAAGCTTCGATGTGTGTTTCTCTGATCACCAGGTCCTCCCTTAACTAGCAGTCAAATTACTTATTAATATATATTGCCAAACCCCCCACAATGTCGAGAACCATTAAGCTGGAAATTGTGATATTCTTCTAACTGGTACAGATGATGAATACTATCCGTAAGTTTAGTTTCGCTAAAACACAGTTTATCAAAATATCGGGAAGAAATGCATTGTTCGAACAAACGGTCAAAATTTTGTGGAATGCTATTAATGTTTAAGCTAATGACTGAAAGAGTATTAGATGGTAAGTGACAATTTATCAGATATATCATCAGAAAAATAGTACTGACAATCAGGGTTAGCATAACCCAGTGTATTCTGTGATAATTATCAGATTCGAAATCAGCTGAAAAATTTATCTATCGATGAGAATACATTAACGTCACATATGGTTGACTGCTCCTGTATCAGGTCACAAAATTCACGTCTAAATTATAAAAAGGGATATATTCACAAAACTCCGTTTGTAACACTATTAATCACCTGATAAGAAACGCTGCAAAGAAGTCTGGCCTTTTCCTTGAGCGAGCCCCACTATCAGGTAAGTGAGTGAGCGGTGTGGTGCCAGACTCCCTCTGCGATCCCAAAACACCCCCAGGACCACCAGTGCCATCAGGGAAGACAGGTTACCCAAAGAGGCGCAACCCTGGCTGATTCTGGTGTTTTCCAGCTGATGCATCTCAGATAAAGTGCACTTCCGCCCGGAAACCAGTGTGCCAGGCAGCGTAGACGTCTCCTGCTGCTCCGCAACACTTAGACTGCTGTTTGTTTGCTTCTGAATATCTTGGCTCCTGTTATTATTTCCATTACTGTTTTGTGACAGAGCAACTTTCTGGCAACTAGATGCATTATCAGCACAGCACCACGCCTCCCACGACCTCCACCATGTTGACTGTTACCTACACGACGACCATCTTCAGCCTGTTGTTGGCCAGCATTATCACCATCCGAATGACGAAAAGCCCCAACACCACCAACCCCACTGTCAACGAAGAGTTGAACCCTGACACTAGATCGTTCACTACTCACATGGTTGGATTAAGTCCCTCATTCACAAATTCTCCAGTGGGTGAAGTTAACCAGCATGGAAACCATGCCAGCAAAATGCAGCTAAGATGGGTCAGACATGTGTTCCACGTGCCTGACGACCGCCTTTCCCTGCAGTATGCTGCAGCCCAAGGGGTGGACCGAATAAGATATATAAAGATCTTATAAGGACAATCCTGAAGACGTGCAACCTCATACCAAAAGATCTTGAAACCAATGCCTCGGACAGAAAACAATGCCGACCCCTCTGCAGCAAAAGAACCATTCTTCTCGAAGAAGCTTGGAATCTAGCCAGAGAAGCGCGTAAACAACGGAGACACGACCAGTGAATCCAGGCTTTACATACTGACTGTGTGACAAAGTTTGCAGATCCAGGATTGGTCTGCATGCAGTCACACACATTGGCACCAAAGACAATGAGAAACACACCAATCTTCTGGAAATGACAGGCGTCGTCTTCTGTAGCAGGACAGCTTTAGATTGAGAGAGAGAGAGAGAGAGAGAGAGAGAGAGAGAGAGAGAGAGAGAGAGAGAGAGTGTGTAAAAAAAATAAGTTTTTAACTTATTTTAACCAAATTCTGTGCAAGAACGGAGGGTCACCCGATGAAGAAATCTCTTTGTTTCTGAAAATAAATCGAAGGAATAGATCACAGGGATAGGTCAAAGTTTTGTCCTAGAAAGATCAACTTAAATATTTACCCGTCCCCGTCCCGGAGAGGCTCAGGGACGGGTATTGTCTTCATTCGGTTTGCCTGTTTGTTTGTTTGTCTGTCTGTCTGTCTGCTAACAACTTTATGCGAAAACTACTTGTTGCGATTTGACTAAAATTACAGGGATGATGGGCTATGACCTCCTGATCACCTGATTAAATTTGGGCCAAATTGGGTTGAGGCCCAGGCTGTAGCCCCCCCCCCCAAAAAAAAAAAAAAAAAAAAAAAAAAAGTCTTCATAATTCCTTTCAGATTCGTCATATCCACATGAAACCAAAAGCTAAAGGTGCAACTTTCAGTTCTGTAGTCTATAACATGCCTCAGTACATCAGGGGGGTTGCCCCCCGGTTAGCGGTAGGGGGGTCAATGTCATGTGGGTTGGTCCTGAAATTTCAAATGGACATAAAATCGTCAATTTTCACGCCATTTACTCCTCGTATGATGTGTGACATCTTTGACTAGATATTCTATTGCTTTTATATGTCAGCCTTACAATGACTGCTGGTGACGGGTTTGCCGTGCCTTCGCACCGCTTCTCGTTTTTTTTTAAATCTGATTTACACCAAATGTGGGGTAGGGCAAGATCGAAGAGAGTTAGTGCTGAGAACAGTAAAAGATCAAGGCCACAGAGCAAATCAAAGTCCGACCTTTGTGTCTGTTGGTGAATAAATATCTTGAGGAGTTATGAAATGATCCGGACCAGTTTTAATGGATTTTTATTACGAAGAGTCAAAGGTAATGGTCACATGGTACGGTCAATTAGAGCAGTTTATAAATGATTTAGATCAGACTTCTTTGACAGGTTTAGCAATGGGGAAGGTAAAAGACTTCCACTTTGAGTGTAAAAGTCAAGGTCATAGAAAAAGGTCATAGATCAAGATGGCAGGGTAACGATAACTCAGTTTTGATCTGATTCAGGCAAAGTTTGTGAAAGGTCAAGGGATTATGCAAAACTGAAATAATTTCTTTTTGCCTGCAATTGGTTGATGATCAAAGTCACAAACCAAAGTTAATTATTCGACTTTTAGACCAATTGGAGGGTGCAGATGTTGCACTCTGTAAGGACTACTTCATGTTTCCTTCCTTCTCTCTTTTTTTTAAAGAAACTGCGTAACATTTACTATTGTAACAAACCCTGTCATGTCCACTGCCCATTGCTGCCAACTGACCGAGTCACTGTACTGTGTACCTCGTCAGCAGACACCACAGATATTCTCTCCGATTGTGGCGGGAAGATTCCCTGAAAGCTGCAACTCACAAAAGTTTCTTCCAATGTGGATACACAAATGAGATAACTATGGGCATCCACTCTTAAGTGGACACAGACTTTTTTTTTTTTTTTTTTTTTCATACTTCAGCACTCAAAATCGAGGTTGGGCATTTGTCAGAATGACTGAATTTTGTAGCAGGTGAGGCTTCCACCATCCACTCGTTCATTTTAATAATATTTCAGGTGAAAACCAAACTAAATGGTTATCTATAACTCATTATACTATTTATTGCGTTGAGTGGTGAACATATAAGAACGATTTGTGGTCAAGTTAATTAACGTACTCCAGCCGAACATGACAAACAAGGGTTTACATCCATGAGAGGTTTTGAATTTATTGCTCACGTAATGCTACTAAGGGAAACACAACTGATCACCCAAGCCTTAAAACACCAGGCTCCACTGCACTCTCCATGGTGAAGAATAGAACTGAATGATAGATAGAACTGATGGTTGAAGTGGAGAGTGTGCAACACCGAACTTAACCCCACGTGCACGCAACAGACCAGCAAGGGCATTGTTTTTCTGGTATTTGTTAATATATGAACGAAACAACCCAAACAGTTCATCCAGTTTTAATCAGCCTTGACGACAGACTTATGAACCAGCCAAAGGAGTTTCCTTTTGTTTTTGAAAACAGTGGGACACAGGCCACACGACAAAGTAAACTTTAACCATTTTAATCCAACATAGATCAAATCAGGTGGAAAGTAAAGTAGGTGGAAAGTAAAGTAGGAAAATCATCTTCGACTATGAGAACAATTAGTCAAATATCTAGGTCGCATGTCAAGATCTTTTTTATGAGGAAGAAGGAACCAAAGGCTGATCCGGCAAAAAAGTTCCTTTCAAGAAAAAAAAAAAAAATACAACAGCCAAATTCAAGATCCATTCATGTCGAGATGGCTGGACACACTGCGTTTGAAAGACTTAAGATCACAGGAAGCAGGAAATACAGACAGGGGGAGACAGTTCCAGAGTTGAACTGTTGTATAAATGAAGGACTGGGAGTAACGGTTAACTCTTGCATTAGAGGGTTGGACAGAAAAGGGATGAGAGTTGGTTGCTAGACAGGTACTACGCACCCGTCGTAGAGGTGGAGGGATGCATGCAGACAGTTCAGAGAAGCAGTGACCACTGAAGTAGCGATAGAAATGAGATAAAGAGGCAACAATGCGGCAAAGAGACAGAGGCTGAAAGGAGCCAGTAGGAGGACGAGAGTTGATGAGACGAATAGCCTTTTATTCCAGCCTAATGAGAAGAGCTGTATGTGGGGAGCCTCCCCACACATGAGAGTTGTACCCTAAACAGGGGCGAATAAAACCCGTGTATACAGTCAACAACTGTGCAGGGGTAACGAAGGCACGAAGACGGCTTAGCACACCTAATCTCTTGGAAGCAGATTTCACAGGAGATGCAGTATGATCTTTCCAAGATAACTCCCGAGTGAATAAAACCCCAAGCATGCTCAAGGATGATGCAGGATTGAGCTGGATATTATTAAACAGTGGGTACTCCTGTGGAAGATTTTAACAGGTTGATAGGTGTAAAAACTGAGTCTTTAATGCATTAAAAACCCCAGTCAGAGATACAAGCCATGTCAGACATTAGGTATGCCATAGCCTCATACCTTGTCTGTTGAAGTAACTGCTGAAATGGACGTTGCGGAAGCCCAATGGAAAGGTGAAGGGTGGAATCATCAGCGTACGAGTGGATAGGGTTAGGTGTACAGCTTGGATCATTGATGAATAAAAGGAAGAAAATTGGTGATAGGACAGAATCCTGAGGAACAGCACTATTGGTAGATCTACGAGAAGAACGATGGCCGTCTACAACAGCAGCTATAGAACTACCAGAAAGGAAGCTATAGATGAAGGCACACATAGAAGGATAGAAACCGTAAGAGGGTAGTTTGGAAATTAAAGATTTATGCCAGACTCGATCGGAAGCCTTTGAGAAGTCAAGAGCAATGGCAAAGCTTTCTCCAAAGTCCCGAAAGGAAGATGACCAGGAGTCTAAATTGTAGGTGAGAAGATCGCCAGTGGAGCGTCCCTGACGGAACCCATACTGACGATCAGGAAGAAGGTTGTGATAGGAAAGATGCTTTAAATTGTTTCTGTTAAGAATCGACTCAAAAACTTTTGAGACACAGGATCTTAAAGCAATTGGACGATAGTCAGAGGGTTGGGAATGGTCACCCTTCTTTGGGACTGGCTGAATGAGAGCAAACTTCCATCAAGAAGGAAAGGTACAAGTTGAAAGACAAAGGCAAAAGAGTTTACCTAGTCAGGGTGTAAGCACAGAAGCACAGTGCTTGAGGACAACAAGAGGGACTCCATCAGTCCCATATGCCTTGTTAGTATTAAGACCTGTGATGGCAGAAACTACATCAGCTGAAGAAATTTTAATGCCAGCCATGAGGAAGTCAGAGGGGAGGAAGTGATGGAGGAACAGCACATTGAATCGACTAAGGTGGAATTGGAGGAGAAAGTCTGAGCGAAGAGATCTGCTTTATCAGTAGAAGAAAAGAGAAGGGAAATATGATGAGGTAAATTTGTTAGTAATGTTTTTGGCACGGTGCCAGAAGGAGCGGAAAGAATTCGAGTTGGAGAGTTGAGAACATTTAGTACGGATGAAATTATTTTTAGCAGAGGGAAGAACAGACTTAGCACGATTCCGGGCAGAAACATAAACATGATGTGATTCAGGGGTAGGTTGGCTTTGGTGCCTTTTGTAGGCCCTCTCCTTGTTGCAGACACCATTACAACAAGCGTGATTAAAGCAAGGCTTTCTTGCATTAGTCAAAGGATATGAGAAAGGAAGTTATGCTTCCATGCCCGAGAAAATAACCTCCGTAATGCACAAGGCACACCCAGATGGCTTCTGGCCGTGGAAGCAATAATCATTCCAGGGAAAATCGAAGATGTATTGCCTGAGGGCCTCCCAATCCGCAGCTCCAAAGTGCCACAGACGATGTTTCTTTGGAGGGTCTGCAGGCTGTACCGGAGCAATAGGACAGGTGAAGGTTATAATGTTATGATCGGAGGAGCCCAACGGAGAGAAAAGATTAACAGTGTAAGCAGAGAGATTAGTTGTAAGGAAGAGGTCAAGTATGCTGGAGCTCTCTCCAAGGTGGTCAGGGATACAGATACGGTGCTGTACAAGCTGCTCTAGGTCATTAAGGATAGAAAGGATGCAGTCTTGTTCACCTGGTGGATCAGTGTAAGGACAGGAGAGCCAAAGGTGGTGGTGAACATTGAAATCTCCTAGAATGGAGATTTTAGAGAAAGGAGAAATGGATAGAATGTGCTCCACTGTAGAAGCAAGATAGTCAAAGAATTTTTTTATAGTCAGTAGAATTAGGAGATGAACAGCGCAGATATATTTGGTCAGAGAATGACAGGAGAGCAGAATCCAGAGGGTAGAGTATTCAGAACAATCAATTTCAGGAACACGAGAGCAAGATAGGTCATTGCATACACAACAGCCACATTTGGTTTTGAAGAGAGTATAGAGAAAGTAGGATACAGAAAAGGGTTTGCTGTCAGATGCCTCAAACAGCTGAGTCTCGGTAAGGAAGAAACGGTGAGGTTTAGAGAAAGAGAGGTGGTGTTCAACAGAGTGAAAGTTAGAGGAAAGGCCGCAGTTGTTGCAGAAATGAAGAAGTGAGTCAGACAGTGGTTCCAGGCAGCTCACAGAGAGAGGGGAGGATGGTGGGGCATTTATGGTCCCAGACCCCCCCTCCGGGGGCTCCGAGGTATTGTCTAGGTACGCAATTTTTTTTTTTTTTTTTTGAAAAGGGTGTAATGTGTACTGTGCATGTATATCGGTGCTGACAGTTAGAGAAACTTGTATTGGGGAGCATGCTGGCCTACTCTCTGTGTTACTGAAACACTGAAAACGTTCAGCAAAGAGAGATGGTCAGGAACTACTCCCGAGGGCTGATGAAACGGGAGCTTCAGCTCTCCCTGTCGTCAGCTTCCATCCACCTTGGGAGTACTGCCCTGCTCGACTGGTGCTACAGTCTACTCCTCATAAGATGAATGACTGGACACTGTAATTCAAAGAGTTCCAATTTCCTTTGATTAAATCTTGGTGGAAAAAGTGAGGGCCTGGCAAGGATGAAGAACATCGGTTTTCTAAACAACTTACTGAAGTTCAAGACCACAGAGTATTTTTTAAAAACGGCCCTTAGCCCAGCTATACGGCACAAGTGTTGCACTTTCTGAGTGTTCCTTTTTGGTTTTAGTTCTTTGACTTTAACTTGGCCTACATTTTCGTCCTTCTGGGGCATTTTCGTGTAGCTCAGAGACGGAATGAAATAATGATGTAGCTGTACCTCCATTCATTGGCACTTCTTTGTGACTAGCATTATATTCTAGTATTAATCTGTTTCTACAACTAAGTATTCAAGATGGACATACCGGTTACAGGCCAAATTAATGTGAACGAGTGCAGAATTAATCTCTTTTTAACGCATCGCAGGTCAAGAAGGAGAGAAATGGCAACTTTTGGGAAGATTATAGTGAACTGAGTACAAACATATTCTTTAGGCCCTCCTCAGGCACGGAAACAGGATCATATTCCCATGCGCATCCAGTTACCTTGGAAATTCCGATCAATGTAGATTAAGACATGTCAGGTTAGGTTAGGATAGATTGGGCTGGGTTCTGATGGTTTGGGTTATTTTGGAATTAGTTCAAGTTCGCTTGGGTTTACTGATCTTGGATGGGTTTGGTTAAGTTAGTTTGGGCTGGATATTGTTTGGTTAGGATAGGTTGTGTTGGACTGAGTTAGGATGGACTTAGTCGTGTAGTGTTGTTTTAAGCTTGGTTTGGTTGGGTTGTATTGAGTTAAACCAATTTGGGTTAGGCTGGGTTGAGCTAGGTTAGTTCAGCTTGTGCAAAGCTGAACAGCGTTAGACTGAGTTGGATTATGCTTGGTTATGTTAGATTAAAATAGGATAGTGTAGGTTAGGTTGGGTTGGGTTCGGGTTGGGTTGGGTTAAACTAGACTAGACTGGATTGCTGTTTTAAGCTAGATTACATCGGGTTTAGTTGAGTGTAGTTGATTTAGGTTAGGTTACGTTAGACTAGGTTATTCAAGCTTAAATTAGGTTATGGTGGATTACGTTGGTAACGTTAGGTTGAGGTTGGATGAGTTAGTCGGACTGGAGTCAGTTGGGTTGTCAGACTAGGTTTCACTGCGTTGGGATGGATTGAGTTGGTTTGGGTTAGGTTAGGTAGGTTAGCCTAGGCTAGATTTAAATGTGATACTGTTTTGGTAATTTGAGACCAACTTACGGTGGCCTGAACTTCCTAGGATCCAACGGATTTTTTAATTTCTCCGTATGGACATAGTGGTTTCAGCAGCAGCTCCTCTCCTTTATTTTGCAATTTGACTTTTTTTTACGTTTTTTTTTTTTTTTTTTTGTATTTTGCCTTTTTTACGTTTTTCATCTTTTTTTTTTTTCCATCTTACATGATGATATTCTCGTGTTTTCTTTTTTGATGGTTGTAACGAACGCATAAGGGAATATTAATGTTTTAAGCTATTAATCTTTTATGCTATTAGACGGTTTTATTCGGCTTTGGAAATCGCCGTAGAATAGAAAGAGTTATATAGCTTGTAATATTATGTAACCCCTGCACTTCGAAAAGAAACTCTAAAGTTGAAATATCTGAAGGTAGCAAAGTTAGAACAAAAAGTATATCACGTTGGTAAAGTAGTTAACATGGCATGGAGGTCCTAAGCAAGAGTATCAGAAATATGGAGAAATGAGAAATGTTATGCAAATGTCTCTTCAAAATAATGGATGGGGAGGAAGAGCTGGGGTCTCTGATGGGCACTGGACAAAAATAAGAAATCAAGGTTTACCGCAAACAAGAGAATTTACCGATGAGAATTGAAAAGATAAAGGGAAAGGAAATGAAGCAGACGCGAACACTGAAGTATCTTGGGTGTATAATAGCTGAAATGGGTGGGTGGGAAGACGAAGTTGGGGAGAGAGTGAAAAATGGTGTAAGGTTTGCACAGTCGTGTGTGATTAAATAATATCACAGAAGTTGAAATATGAAAATTTACAAAAAAAATAATCACACCGGTGCTGATGAACAAGGAAGAACTTTGGTACTTAGGAAATTACAATGAAAATAGAAATGTTGAAATGAGGATGATATGCTACCAGTAATATCACTCAAAGACAGACTGAGGCACGAAAAGGTGAGGTGAAGAGAAGGTAAGACAAGAATCAGTGAGAAAATTAAAGTAGCAGAGACTGTATGGGAATAAGGTGGGAAGAGAAGAGCAGGAGCCAGTCATTACAGTGTAGGGGAGATCAGTGGAGGGAAGTAGGTCGTAAGCGAGGAAGGTAGGGATTACTTTAGACGATGTTCAAAGACGTACTGTTGTCAGGACTCCAAATTATAATAATACAAATCATAATAGATAACATGATGGATGTAGGAAGCTACATTATCATAATACAACTCATAATAGATAGCATAATAGATAGGAACATCAGTAAAGCTAGGCGTGGGAACAGGAAATATCATCATATTTCCTCCAAAGAATGTGCAGTCTGTACCTCGTGACGCCTGATAGGAAAAGCTACATACACACAGACATACAGGCTTCTAGAAACTTCACACACGGTCATTACACGTGACACTCGCCCTCCTAGGCAAGAAGGAGGAATTAAAGGTCAGAAGGAAGTTATCCACAACGAGAGGTTGTAGAGAGAGGGAAAGAGGAGAGGGGTCCAGCGAGAAGTTAGTTAGCTCTTATGTTACACTCTGTTTTTTCAACTTGAGTTTTATCCTGCAAGATAAAATACAGATCAAGACCCAGTATCCATCTTTAACTTCTCCTTTCATTACATGACAAAAGAAATTAAGATTATCTACTTACAAACCTACTCACGTGTAACTACTGCTCTCAAAATTTACATGTGTTGCAAATGACGAGTTTGTAGACAGGTGTGGATTGACCGAAAACACATGTTCATGTTTTATGAAACCTGTAAGTATGTCTCATACACAGGACTAACAATAAAAGGCACAAGGTATCATAGGTTGTAAGGTTGACCGTTCAGTTTAGTTAGAAGACACTAAATACTCAATGTTGCAGAGAGTTTTTCTACTGTATTTTCAGGTAATAAAGAGTATCCTGAGGTGTGTTGACGGAACACATTAATGTAGATGGCAATTCTTTGTTAACAATGCTCTGTCTTCATACATATTGGTTGACATTCAGGGAGACTGGACTTGTTCCAGTCAGGGCAAGGCTTGCAAAAACACTTGAAACAAGATAATGACCATGCTGGACACAGTCTAAGAAGTAAAATACTTATCCCAGAACTTGGTTGAATTCCTCTCCCAGATTTACACTCCTAAATATGTTGAACTTTCACGTAGTTTCAAAGACTGACTACTAAGGTGTAATCATTTTAATTAAATGTGAAAAATAAAAATGTTCAAATTAGTATTCAAAGAAATAAGACAATTCAGCTGCCCTTTGACCACTCTAACCTCTATTCTTTAGAATGACACTGCCCAGGTGAAGCACTAATCACACTTATTTCTTGACTGCACATCAAATTTCAGCATCATAACGGTGTACTAGACTGCATGTTTTTACTCTAGAGTGGCAGGATTCAGGCTAAGCTGTCCTGTACCTTTTCCCATATCTAACAGTTTTCACATAGATTTCACATAAAAACATTGCTGATATAGGTTTAATACTATCAAAATACCTTTGTAAGATTTTAAAAGTCGATGTATTAATCCATAATGAGGTTAGGGCAGTTTCTCAAACTTTCTCAATTCATTCCCCACTTCTGGAGGAGTAGACTGTAGCACCAGTACTCCCGAAGTTGATGGCAAGCTGGTGATAGGGAGAGCTGGAGCTCCCGTTTCACCAGCCCTCAGGACTTGATCCTGACCATCTCCCTTTTCTGAACATTTTCAGTGCATTCATTTACACAGAGAGTATGCCAGCATGATCTCATAATACCTCTACCTTCAACTGTCTACACCACACTACATGCGCATAACATATCACACCTTCTATTCACGTCTTTAGTAATGGCCGCTGCAATCATACAATCAAATGAGGTGGTACCTCGGATTGCCACCACCGGCAGGGTAGGGCTGGAGGCACAGGTTCCTCCCGGTCGCCATCAAGCAACTGTGCCGGCAGCGACTGTTGCTATTTCCGGGAATGCTCGTCGGCGAAGAGGTGACGGTCTTATTCTTTACCAACATCCGCGGCCTTACCACAAATTTAAACTTAGTTCATTTTTTCCTTCAGTCCATATCCCCTTTGGTCCCTTTCCTCACAGAACCACAAATCTCACCCTCTACCGATATATCTCCATTTTGTTTTCCCGGTTACCATCTCCTTACAGACTTTCGAAACAAGGGCGGCACCTGTTGTTATATCAAATCCCAATACGCAGTTGATACTATTTTAAACTTCACTTCATCCAGTTTTGATTACTCATTATATAAATTAAAGTGCCAAAACATTACCAAATATATCTGTGTAGTTTATCGTTCCCCCAATGCTTCTTCGGAACCCAGTGTATTTGATTCCATACCCACTCAGTTGAGTAACCTTGACCTTGCCCTTGGCAATGAAATTACCATTTTGGGTGATTTTAACATACACAATGTTGAATGGTTATTGCATTCTGCCCGGACTGACGACGCTGGTCTAGAATGCGAGCTGTTTGCGGAATCGTTTAATCTCACCCAGTTGGTAAAGCAACCAACCAGAATACCTGATAATCCTGACCATAATGCCCATCTCTTGGATTTATTCTTGACAAATAATCCAGATCAATACAGGATAGAGGTACTGTCACCATTTGGATCCTCTGACCACAATCTCATCAAAGCCTCATTAGGTAACCCTCCTACACCTCCCCATTCCAAATCTGTCAGGGTGACCCGATGGCACTTTGACAGGGCAGACTGGGATGGATTTAGAAATTATCTTGCTGATGTTCCATGGCAGTCTTCTCTAGTGATCCCAATTCTACCCAGTCCCACATTTGCGACTTAATACTAGCTGGTACGGATTTATTCATACCAAGTCAACAATTCACTAAAAGATCAAAGTCTCCAAAATGGTTTGGTGGCAATTGTGCCAGAGCAACAGCCCAAAAGTCATTAGCATATAACTCTTACTTAAAATCAAAAACAACTGAATCACTCTCTCAATTTAAAATTTATAGAAATCATGCAAAAGCTGTATTAAATCTATCTAAATCAAACTTTCTTCAAAAGCAAGCATCAAAACTACTTAACAGCCCTAATGACAATAGAATATTCTGGTCAACTCTTAATTCTTTCAATAATAACTTTAACAAGTCATCTTCCATTCCCCCACTAAAATCTTCAGATGGCAATATTACAAATGGCCCACGTGGGAAAGCAGATATCTTTGCTAGTACCTTTGCAAGAAACTCTACCATAGACGATACCAGCCAGAATGTCTCAGTACTGGAACTTGATTCTCCCGAAATTGCCCCACTTAAAATACAGACAAGATTCGTAAAATCCATCCTAGACAATTTACCTACCAACAAAGCTCCAGGCCCAGATGGAATTCCGCCAATTGTTTTGAAAAAGTGTTCCTCTGAACTTGCCTCGGTCCTAGCCAAATTATTCAGACTATGCATACGTACTTCTTTATTCCCAAATTCATGGAAAGAAGCCAATATCCACCCAGTTCCGAAGAAAGGAAGTTCGTCTGACCCCTCCAATTACAGACCAATAGCTGTCACATCTTCTCTTGGTAAGTTATTTGAAACTTTAATAAATAACCATATTGCTAAACATCTTGAATCCAACAGCTTAATTAGTGATAGACAATACGGTTTTCGCCACGAAAGATCCACCATTGACATAATCAATCTCTTAACTCATACCATCCATCAATCAATTGATCTTTTTGGAGAAACTCATGCAGTAGCTCTTGAAATCTCTAAAGCTTTCGACAGAGTATGGCACCGTTCCCTGCTGTCCAAACTCCCTTGCTATGGACTAACGTCTTTTGTTCCTTTGATTTCTTCTTATCTTAGTGACAGGAAAATAAGAGTAAAAGTAGATGATGTATATTCGAATTTCCACTCAATTAACGCCGGCGTGCCGCAGGGATCAGTTCTGGCGCCAACCCTATTTCTGGTTCATATTAATGATCTCTTATCTGTCACTCACAATCCCGTTCACTCATATGCAGATGACTCAACACTACATAGTTCATTCACACTCAGACATCCATTTACAAAGTCTAATATCTCTACCTTTCAACTTAGTACAACCATCTCCATAAAGCAAGATCTAGCTACAATCAGTGAATGGAGACAAAACAACCTTGTCTCTTTTAATGCTAGTAAAACTAAATATATACAGTTTACTAATAGACAGATATTGCCAGATTCGTACATTACCTTCAGTGCTACTAATATTCCCATCTCCAAAAGTATTGAAATTCCTGGTGTCTCACTTAGCAGTGCCCTCAGCTGGACCTCTCATGTCAGATCACTTGCTAAAACCGCCTCAAAGAAACTTGGATTATTGTACAGAGTCCGTAACTTCTTCGCCGATGAGCAGTTAGCTATAATTTGTAAGAGTCATGTGCGCTCTCAGCTTGAATATTGCTCACCCTTGTGGAATGGTTGTGGAGAGGTTGCATTAATACAACTAGACAAAATTCAGAACAAAGCTGTTAGAATCATTAACAACCCTGCCATTACATATAAACTACCTCCCCTGCAAGTAAGAAGGAATGTTGCCTCCCTTGCATTATTTTATAGATATTTTTTTGGCAAATGCTCAGACGAAGTTGCGTCCATGGTGCCACCTCTTCATGCCTTCCCTCGTGCTACACGGGCATCTGGTAGCGCTCATGACTGAAATGTCAACCTTATTGCAGAACTTCTGCCTATCAGAATTCTTTCATTCCCCGAACTGCATCTCTCTGGAACTTGCTTCCCCAGAGTTGTTTTCCTCCAGATTTCAACCCACAACTGTTCAAGTCTAACTGTTACAGATATTTTATGAATAGAGGACACCAGTAATCTGGTGCATGGATTATTTTTTTTCCCCATTTGTTTTTCCTTCCCCTGTTCTGTAATTTATTAAAAAAAAAAAAAATTATGGGGATCTTTAGGTCCTCGTGGCCCTCCAGTTTTCTCTGAAGCCCGTCACAAATAACGATGAGATAAGGAAATGTTCTGGAGTATTTCACTTATTTTAGTACTTAAAACTATTAACTAGAATGCATATTTTGTAACATATCAACGGGACTGATGACACTGTTTCCTTTCTGTCAGTCAACTGATTCGAGGTTGAGTCACTGATAGTGCAGATAGTTTCATATTCAGCCTGTATAACTGCTCAAAACTGTCGGCCAGATATGCAAGACGTGACACGCACAACGCCTGGCTGAAGAGACTTAAGAGATCATCCATTTCTTTCATTTCCAGGAAAAGGTTAAGTTCTCTCCGAAGCTCAAGTACTCTGTTCACAACATTGTCGTAGGAAAGCCATTGCACTTTGGGAGGATGCATGCTCTGAATCCATTTCTTCACAGATTTTCCGGAAAAAGCGATACTCCAAATCTCCTGGTTTCACAAAATTGACACATTTTGCCACTGCCTCCAGGATCTTCAAAAGGACATCAGGAAGGGTTATTGATACCAGTGGAAATCGGTGGAACATACAGCAAACCACTTTTTTATTCGGAGCTACGTCCTTGACATGCTTCTCTAGCCCAGATTTTGATCCAAACATCGCCGCAGCCCCATCAGTATAGGCTCCACAACAATTTTCTCAGGGTATTCCGTTAGCTGTGAAGAAAGAGGCCAACTTTTCCAACACATCTAAAGTTTTTGTGGTAGTTTCAGAGCAGATATTCATTTTGATATCGTGCATGAATGCAATACTTAACACTCACAAGTAGCAGTTCACAAGAACTCACCTCCATTGACTCATCCAACTGTATTGCGAGCCTGGTAGTTGGTGAATGTTTAATATCCTTTATCACTTGTTCCATGATATCAACTGACATTTCACTAAATCTTCTGAATTTTATGTGCACTTGACTCTCCAAGAACCCGCTTGACCATCATTACAGCACACGGCTTTAAGTAATGTTTCACCAATCGTAAGAGACATTTTCTTCCTTGCTATTTCAAGGGGAAACTTCATATTGCCTATGCTACACTTAAGTTCTGTTGTTGGCAAACACCACTCCCATCCAGTCTCTGTTTTCCCAAACTCTGTTCATGGCGCTTGAAGCAACTGGAGTCTTATCCACATTTTGAGGGTGGATTGTCTTTAGATGATGCTCCAGCTTACTAGGCCTCATATAATCATTCCCACCACTTTCAAACACAGCACACACTGAGGTTTCTCGATGCCAACAGCGAGGATTATCCGTAGTTAATACATTCATCATTGTACTTCAGCTTCTTAGTAACACTGGCAGCCATTGCAAATCTATCTGCTATCTGTGTATATATATATATATATATATATATATATATATATATATATATATATATATATATATATATATATATATATATATATATATATATATATATATATATATAATATATATAATTATACCTAGGCTACTTCCCCCCCAAAAAAAGGGGGTAGCCGAGACAGGACGATGCACTTCCAATGTCCTCATCCACACACACATATTTACTCATATCTTAGCACCAAGGAGAAGACGGACAGATCCTCACTACATCAAACCGCACGATGATCAACTGAACTGTGTAATCAGCGACGTCCACAGCAGGGCCAAACAGCAGAGCTGGTTTACCCCAGCCACATCACAGTGGACCCATCCCTTTATCCGCACCTCACCTGATCAGCTGATCAGACCAAATGCAGGGGAATATCCCCTCGGGGCCATGCAACCATTTTTTCATTCACAGTTTCTCTCAAGTCATCCCTATGACGCGTAGCCACTCTTCCTTGCTCCACAGACATCCCTCTCGCATCTAACGCTCTCTTCACTGTCCATCCATCCTATTCGTGGTCTTCCTCTCAGCCTTACACCCCCCACATCCGATTCAGTTATCTTTTTCATCAATCGCTCTTCATCCATTCTCTCCATGTGCCCAAACCATCGCAACACCCTCTGCTCAGCTCGATGAATCATCTTCATCCTAACTCCAGCTCTCCTTCGCACTTCATCATTTCTCACTCAATCCATATACGTCACTACTGTACACATACTCAGACACCTCATTTCCATTACATTCAAACTCTTCCTTTCTGCAACACCCATATTCCATGCTTCAGCCCCATATAACGCAGTTGGCACCACTGCACCCTCATACAGCCTTCTCTTTACATCTATTCTAAGAGGACGTCTTCTAAACACTTTTTCATTCCTCGCAGCACGATTCCTACTTCATTCATTTTAAACGTCACCTCTACATCTTTTCTTCCATCCACAACAACATGCGGCCATAAATATTTGAAACTACCTCCTCAAGCAACTCACCATTCAAAACCACATTAATCCTCCTTTCATCTACCAGCATTGTATACTTTATTATTTTACTCTTATTCTCATTTACTTCTTTCACACACCCTTCCAAACTCCTCTACCAACTGTCTCAATCTCTCCTACAAATCAGCCACCAGTGCAGTATCATCCACAAACAGCAGCTGATTCATATTCCACTCTCTGCCGTCAGCATTCACCAGACTCACACCTCCACCTAACACTCGTGCATTCACCCCCCTTACAACACCATCCATATAAATATTAATCAACCAAGGCGATATCACACATCCCTGCCACAGTCCCACTCTCACGGGAAACCAATCACAGTATTCGCACTCTTACACACGCTGTGCTATTTACATAAAAGCTTTTCACTCCTTTTAACAACCCACCACCTAGTCCATGCAATCCCAAAACAGTTCACGAATCCTCCCAATCAATTCTGTTATTTTCTTTATATTTATAAAAGAAAAATAAACATATAGAAACAGACGAATGATAATGTTTTAAATTACGTGGCAGTCAACAAAGTGAATTAATTCACAACACTGATTTAAAATGTCGGAAAAATATCACTAGCGTCAAAACACTTTAATGAAACGCTTGATTTATTTTTCAACTACACCCAAGTGAATTAAATATCATTCAGTATGAAGTTACTGGTTTTTAGATTTAAAAAAAAAATAGCTGCATTCACATATTTTTTTTATTTATTAGAATAAGTTTCATCAAAGATACTTTCGAGTAAAAACTGTAGATGTTACTGCTAATGCAATTGAAGCAAAATTCATCTGTCATCATAGTCACTGTTAAATTCTCCGAATTCTTCGCTTGTGGTAGCCGGGTTCCGTCGTCGCCTTTACTTATGTAAAGATTATGTAAAATCATGGTTACACCGTAAGAAAATTTGAAATGTTCGATTTTGCTAAATGCATTATTACACTTTGAATAGCCATATTTAATCATTACCATTTCATTTTCAGTCAAATTTTTACAGTAAATAGTAAATGTATATGCAAAAAACAGGCAAAGGTATCAAACACACACACACACACACACACACACACACACACACACACACACACACACACACACACACACACACACACACACACACACACACACACACACACACACACACACACACACACACACACACACACACACACACACACACACAAAGAAACATAAGATAGCGCAATTGAATGAGTAATCATCCAAAAATACCGATAATTATAAGTAACAAAAAAAAGAATACAGTTTTAAATTTCTAGTCGACTCTTCCATGCATTAAAATTTCAAATTGTCATAAATTTCAAGTCAGAACTGCTAAATCTGCATTGAAATCGGGTTTGAGAAAACCTAATTGATTTAAATTCAACATAGCACGTTGATTTTCAGCATATATTCTAATTCAGATCGTTTGGTGAAAGTGAATTAGTTGAATTTCGCTATATATTTCAAATCAATGCTGTATTTTTTTTTTATTTTTTTGCAAGTGGCCATTAATATTAAAAAAGAAATGAATCGATGAGAAAATGAACAGAAATAATATTACAAAGGAATATGCGAAAGCAATATTAAAAATAGAGTTGTGATAGGGAGACCACTGATGAACTCGGAGGGACTATTTTGTTACGTCTTCGTCCCTGACTGCCACAGGCTCCACCAGCGGTAGTTCAGTATAGGAAGAACGTCACCCAATGAATCGTTCCTAGTAGGGTCAGCCTTTCAATATACCCAAGATCAACTTAGTCATTGTAATAACACAAGCTTCTCACGTTTGTTGTCTTCATTTTCCAAGTAATTACACTGTCTGCTTCACACCTCCAGAGCTACTGTACACTAACTTCACAAGGCCACAGGTAAAAGAGACCGAAGCTCCTCTATCGTCTCCTTCATCCTTTTACAACTTTCCTCGTGTCTCGATTGTTCTAGATCCTCCTAGCAACGACAGTTCCAAGTTCTTTCTGACAGCACTCTAAATGTCCTAACATAAAGCTAAATTAAATTACATAATTTTGCAGTCGTCCAAATAAAACATTGTATACAAGTAATGTGCATTACAATAAAAATGAAGGCATAACTTTACAAAATACCTCTGCTCATAACAGCAGGCTATCTGGCAACTCTGGCTATCAACTACAAAGGCAAATATCATCAGGCATTTTCCAGTACCTCCCAGCTAACACTCTGCTTCTTAACACTACCCCCTCCCTAGTTTTTATGTCGTCCCGACAGAACTACACAATATTTACAGACATAACCCTTTATCCAAACTAAATATTTACAGATACACAAAATTCCGGGGACTTGAATGATGAGTGAATGGAAGCGTGGCCCATTAGACTGGGCAAAATGGGCTGTCTAGACATTGCTACTACCCACCCTGCCCTTGGGTGGGAAAGGAGGTCCGGATGTTGATGATGATGATGATGATGATGATAATAAAAGTCCTTCAACTTATCAGGTCTTCCCCAATGCCGCTTCTGACGACGTTCCTGCTCCTTCGCACAGTCCACTCCTCATGGAATGACTTGGTCCTCTTCCTGATTCACTTCTTCCCTATGGAAACGGTCACCACGCTCATGTGCTTCAGCTCCTTGGCCCTACTCACCACCAGCGGCTGTGGGTGTGCACGACTCCTTGAAGACTTCCCGGCTGTACTGTCCTGGCCTATGATACTGCCACAGACGAGTCATGTATTCCACCTTTGGGCAAGACTTACTGCCTCCCTGAATCCGGTGCGTTAAGTCTGACAGGCGGTCCATTACAGTGTAGGGACCATCCCGCAGGCTCTGCAGCTTCGGTGACTCTCCCTTCTACAACCGATGATTATATGGCCAAACTTTGTCACCATGCACACCTCACTTGCTTTGGCATCATACTTGCACTTCATCACTATATCTGAAAACTTCAAAGCTCCTCGACCTTGATGATGTACCTCAGCCAGTCTTTCCTGAAGATGCTTTGCATAGCTGGAGGTGTGTGTAGGCAGCCCCTCATCAGGTGGTCTTCCCATTAGTAAATCAACTAGCAATCGTAACTCATGAACCAGCATCAACTTAGCAGGGGTGTAGCCTGTAGACTCATGGGATGAAGACTGATATGCCACCAGCAACGTAGGTAATTTATGGTCCCATTCCGTCTGTCCCTCGACACGGGACTTGGCCAGTTCTTGTCTCAGGGTATAGTTGAATTTCTTCATTATCCCATCTGGCGGTGGCCTTAGTGGGGTCTTCTTGGCCTTCTTGATTCCCAGTAACTTGCAGTACTAATGGAACGCAGCAGACTAGAAGTCTACCTTGGTATGTATGTAGCCTTGTTCTTGTGGCATCCCAAAATGACGGAAGAACTGGTCGACTAACACCTGAGCAACAGTTGCGGCTTCCTGGTCCAGGGTGGCATAGGCTTCTGGCCACTTCATGTAGTCCATGGCAAGACACATATACTGGTTTCCTCTTTCCGTGAGAGGCAGGGGTCCAGAAATGTCCACTACTACCCTTTCCATTGGCACATCCACTTGGTACAGATGAAGAGGGACACAACTACGTTTCTTGGGTGCCTTCTTGGCACTGCATACATCATTGGCCCAACACCACTCTTTGACATCTTGATGCATGCCAGTCCAGTAGAACATTTGTCGCAGTCGACGTGGAGTTTTCTTCACTCACAGATGCCCAGAAGTGATCAAGTTATGAGACTCTTCTAAGACCTCAGACCTCATTTTCTTAGGAACCATCAACAGCCAATATTTGCTGAGGCCATCAGGTGTCTCCCATTGATGATCCAGTAGTCTGTTGTTCATACAAAGAAAGTTCCACTGACTCAAGTAGCTCTTAGTCGCAGAGCTGAATTTGGAAACCTCTTCCCAACATGGTCTCATTGTTCTCAATTGCAGCCACTCTAGCACTGGTTGTAAATCCGTATTCTCCATCTGCGTCCTCTTCAGGCCTTCTTCAGCTGACACTTGCCCTGTCACTGCAGTACAGCAGCATTTCTTGCTAAGATTTCCTTTCCAACTACGCTGCATGGAAACTGGGTCACAAGGCTGATGATGCAGGCTGCCAGCATTGTCATGTACCCATCCAGGACGATGCTGCAACTCATAGTTGTGCTGGTCTAGCTTCCTTAAACAGCATGCCAGTTGTCCTTCTGTATCCTTCTTCTCATCCTCCTTTATCTTCTTTGAATAAGCATAATTGAAGTGTCCCACCTTACCACATATTCAACAACCATTTGTTGCAATCGCAGATTTCCTTGCACTTATCTGTTCTTGCTCCTTCATCCATTTGTAGCAATGCTCCTTTTTGTGACCTGGCTTCTCGCAGAACCAGCAACCACCTCTGATCTCCTGTTCCCTCCTCCACTTGTAGCAGTCGTCTCTCTTGTGTCCTGGCTTCACACAATACAAGCAACTTCCATAATATTTCTTTGCTTCACTTTCCTGTTCCTTTCTTGCCTTGAATCCTGCCCTACCACCTGCCTGCAAACTGGATGTACTGGACTTGATGTAGGACTCAATTTCCGGAGCTCTGGTTAGTGCTTTTTGCATGCTTCTTGGTTGTGCCTGCTTCACTTGCACTTTCAACTCTGCACTATGAAGAGCATCAATGAACTGGTCACTCAGAAGAATAGCTAACAGGTTAGGTTCTGTTCCAGGGTACACCTTGTGTACCATACCCTGAAGGTCTTGGGCAAACTGCTGAAGGGATTCGGCTAGAGCCCGTACACGGGCCTGGAATCTTGCTCTGTAAACCTCAGTCTGACACATAGTCCTGTATCTGCACTAACACTACTAGCGACAAATAACTGTTCCTCTCCCCCACAGACATCTGATGAAGCATTTCCATTATGGCACCCTTAAGGCTAGCAGCAAGTTGCATTGCCCTCTGCCTATTATCCCAACCATTCTGATCAGCAAGTAACTCAAACTGCACACGGTAAGCTTCCCAAGATGTTTTACCATCAAATTCCTGAGCCTTCTTTTTTATTGAGCCTTCATTATAGCCATGCACTTCACTGGTTTGTGGCCTAAAATCCGGGGCATCATAATAAAGTCCAGACCTCAAAACTTCTACATTCTGATAATTCAACCTTGTAATGCTTCCTTTAGATACTTGGGATTCATCAAGATTCACCATACTGTCCATTTTTTTAAAATGCTCCCTAAATGCTAACCTGAGGTTTAGCAGTGCATGATTTTTCTACAGCCTAAGTTCTCTTACCAGTTATCTTCAACTGGTCGTCTACATGCTCTCTGCACTGCATCACGTAATTGCTCACCTCAAGCTTTTGCTGATGTAGCTCAGTGTATACTTCCTCCTTCAACTGTTACTGTTCTTCCTTCATTTCTCCGATGAAAGCATCTAGCTGTCCCTGCATCCTCAGTTGCAACTCTTTCTGTTGCTCCTGCAATTTCTCTTGAAGCCGTTCATGTCCTTCTTTCTCTTAACTTTGTGCTTGTTATTGCTGACTGTTTTTTTTTCTGTTCTTAAATTTGTGCTTGTAGTTGTTCACTGAGTTCTTTCTTGAGCTCTTTCTGTCCTTCACGCTGTGCTTGTTGTTGTTCACTTATTTCTTTCTTGGGCTCATTCTGTTCTTCACTTTTTGCTTGTAGTTATTCACTTTGTGCTTGTGGAAGCTTCATAATTGTAGCCAGAGATACCTCCTTCTGCCTAGCTTGACTTCTTGTCTGTACATCTGCTGGCTCCATGTCGAAGATTTGGCTAACTGTAGCACTTTTCTGTCCAAGCTCCTGACATCACTTGTTACATCCTCATCCCACACTGCCACAGGCTCCAACAGCACTGGTACAGTTTAGGAAGGATTTCGGCCAGTGAATTGTTCCTCCTAGGGTCAGCTTTTCAATGTACAAAGGATCAACTCAGACTTCGTAATAATACAGGATCTCACGTTCGTAGTAGTGGGCACTCGCAGTCCACCTCTCGCCGAGGCAACACCTCCACCGCTGTTCCCGGCGGGACCAGCTCTCCACTGCAGTCGTTTCATCCGAGGGATGGGCCTGTTCTCCATCTAAGGGAGTGCCCCGTCAGTCCACCAGGAGGTTGAGGCTCGTCCGCCCACTTTTACCTGGCCGACCACCCTCCCTCCGCCAATACCTTGACTGGGGTTGTGCCCTGGTGATCAAGTGAACTGGGCCTGACCTTTGTGTATCCACCTGCTGCAGTGGAGAGCTGGAGCGAGTCCGATGGGGGTTGAGGGCGGAGTCGGGACGCTTCGATCCTGAGCTTCGGCGCCCTTACCATCGGCGCCGTTTCTTTCACCAAGCTCTCGTCCCTCTCCGCCCTCCATGAACATCCGAGCAGCCGGCCGCCGACCATCATCGAGTCGTTTGGGGCTTCACCTGAGCTTGCCGGCGCCTCCTTTTCATCTGGCGCCGTGCAGTCTATCGCTCACTCCCCGTTGCCTCCTCCATCATCGGGCTGCTTCCACCATCGCCTCGTTCCCTTCCTCTGCCGCCCTTGCCCTGTCTGCGTCTTCGTCCCTGCTATGCTCCTGTATAGGAGCTTGTTACGAACAAAGGCGGGTGACGGTACCAGTCAAGAGACTGCTCCGGCAGTATCTACCCCTTACTAATCTGTGCCTAAATCCACTGACTGGGCTAACATATGGCCCGGCCCCTTCCATTTAATAGAAGGGGAAATCTTTAACAACAACAACAACGTTCGTAGTCTTTATTTTCCACATAATTACACTGTATGCTTGCCAGCTAAACTTCACTGATTTTAAAAATACCGGAACTAACTTCACAAGACCAAAATTAAAAATTGGCAAACTCCTCTATTCTCATCCCCATCCTTTTATAACCTTCCTCGCTACTCGATTGATCTAGGTACTCCGAACCATGACAGTTCCAAGTCGGAGACATCCACAGTATTCCAGAGCTTCCTTACATTGCTTAGCACTCTAAATGCCATATCATACAAAGTGAAATTAAATTAAATAATGTAACAATCATCCAAATAAAATGTTATATAGAGAAAAAGAATAAAGATTAATCCATAACTTTACGATATACATCTGCTCAAAACAGTGGGCTATCTGGCAACTCTGACTAGCAGCTACAAATGCAAGAATCATCGAGAATTTTCCAGACCTCCCAGCTACCACTCCTGCTTCTTAATAATTTTATCTAAATATGTCTACAGGTAGATAGACAGACGGACAGAAGAAAACTTAAATCAGTTTCACAACACAAATATCAATTAAATATCTCGCATGTAACACTGAAATATTGTATAGAAAGCAATAGATATCTGTCGTAGACTTACATTTGTAGGCACTTACTGCGATAGTGGCCATGAGGGAAGTTACAACAGGAAGTGAGGGAGACAAACTTGCAACCTGTACATAGGCCTGTCTGTTAAAATAATCCTTTCTATAGAGGCGTAGAAGACTATATTTGGTTTGCTTAACAACAAGTTCACTTCTGCTTGTTGCATACAAAGAGTTGCGACGGCCGTATTATTTCTTGCCCACTCATTGGTCAAGTTTAGTGGTTCCCAAACTCGGGGACGCGCCCCCCGGGGGGGGGGGGGCGTGAGGTGGATACAGGGGGGGCGTGAATCCATCTGCTAAATATTGTTGTCTGCAAGAAAATACACACACACACACACACACACACACACACACACACACACACACACACACACACACACACACACACACACACACACACACACAGGAGTAACACTGAATCATCTTCACATAATAGCCTACATCTGTGCAAAGCAAAGTATACCAGGCAACCCTATTTATTCACTTTCTATAATTTCATTTCTACGTGTCTTGTACACGTTGTTGATACCACTGACTCGCACTGCTAGTGGTGTTTGCATCTCATAAAACTACCACCCACCGAACCTACCACATCTTCATAATATCCCAAGGGAAATGTGCTGAGTCGGCATTATAAGCTGAAGGATGAAGTGAAAATTTTTCTACAAAGCCAGAAGGAAAATTTGCATGATGTATTCTAAGAAGAAAAGTTCCAGCATATGCTGTCATATTTTGCTGACTTTTTTTAGGCAATCAGCAACCTCAGTTTGAAGCTTCAATGGAGAAACGCAAACATTATTGCAAATTATGATGCAATCAAAGCTTTCATGGATAAATTTCAGCTTTGGAAACGTAAAATACAAACAGGGAACTTTTCTTCGTCTCCCAGTCTCAGTGAACTCATAGCTGAGAATAATAAGCTTGATCAGTATGGTTTGGATATAAAGAGGGAAATACTATCTCATTTGGGCTCCATTGCTGAAGAATTTGTGCACTATTTCCCAATTGTCACCAAGGAAAACTCTACCTGGAAATTGATACAAAATCCATTTAATATTGATGTAGACTTGGTGGATCATCTGCAAGAGGAAGCCATAGGTTTGAAATGTGACTCGAGTACAAAAGACGACTTCCAAACCATGAGACTGGAGGAGTTTGGGGTAAAATATTTCCCTATTTTCTCTAGACTTGGAAAAGTCCTTCGTTTGTTGATTCCCTTTTCATCTATTTATCTCTGCAAAGTTGGTTTCTTAACTATTGCAGTACAGCAAACAAAACAGCGAAATCGACTGCACATAGGTGACCTACTTTGTGCACTATCATCCCTGAGGCCAAGAGCTACTGATCTTGTGAAAAAGAAACAACATCCATCTTACAACTGAAATTATTTCAGTTTTCATCTTTCGTCAAGGATTTAGCTTCGAAAAAATTTGGAGTTCTTTCCTCAATGGTAGTTACAAGTTTCCTTTTATATTATTTTTATATAATTTTTGGGCCATTGTATAAGTGCATGTTCATGTAATTACTGTTGTATAATAAAACTCTTATATACTGGTATTACTTATGGTTTATTTGTTTTCGTCCTTGTTCACCAGACAAGGATGTATCTGGTCCTAAGCAATAATAAAACTGTAATCAATATAAACAATTAACAATGCATACTTTATATACATAAATAAAGGATGGGGGGCGTGAGGATATCTTAGAAGTCAAAAAGGGTGCGTCATGTAAAAAAAGAAAAAAAATGGGAACCACTGGTCTAGCGGTGTTAAAACATACACCACAAAGCCAGCCAGGAGACCGGACGTGTGTGTTGGGCAATCCCCAGGTCCTGTCCTCCCCCCTTTGTTTTTTAACCAGCCCATGCCCCACTGACCGGGCTAATGTATGGCTCGGCCTGCACTATAGGTGCAGGGAATCTTTGAACGGACGAACGTGTTAAATCGTAGCAAGTATTCGAAGGAGCAAGAGGTAACAAGGTGACAAGCTTAAAATCGTGGTCCACTCACCCGCATGTAAGGCAGACACACTCTGATTTTCTGCTTCCACTAGCCTACCTTGCCCCTCCCCCTAATATCCTGCCGTGGCTCCCTTGGGGGTCATGGCTCCCGTTTGAGAACCAGTGGGCAAGGGGAAGAAAAAGCTCCAAGCTGGAGGACATGGTGTTTCCCCTAATAGAGGAGAAAACATACATCCTTTGTCCCCTCCCACACTAGCTTTCCGTCTAGAGACATATATATATATATATATATATATATATATATATATATATATATATATATATATATATATATATATATGTATATATATATATATATATATATATATATATATATATATATATATATATATTGTTACGGAACTGAGAAAGATAATGTACACTTTAAGTGAGAATACCAATAATCACTACTGTCCCGTAAAAGGTCCAGGTTCAAAGTAAAAGAGTTAGGTAAAATTACAAGTTAAAGTTTAATGCTCAAACTAACAACAAAACATTCAGGACTCATAAGGATAATGTAATGGCAAAAACAGGTTAAATATATGGTTAACTGCAATAGCCTCTATTAACACGAAATTAGCATGAGTAAATTTATCTGTCAGCCCTGTTAAAATGAGATAAAAGATAATACTCAGTGAATGCCAGATATATTATTACAGATACAAAATATTATTAATGATGGCTGACAATAAGAACCCCACACAAATTACAAAAACCTTACTAGGCCGAAGAATTAACCTTATGCTACACAGTACAAGAAAAAATGCAACAACAGTTATACTCAAATTACACACAGCTGCTAGATGGTTGGAGACTTCCTGAGCACTCACAATAATAACAACTGTACAGGGGAGAACGGAGATGTGAGCAAAATAAGGAGTAGATCTAAGTGGCAATAATGCAGAGACTGAGCTCATTATATAGGGGCCGGCAGAGCTTGATACAACTTGTAAGAAGGACGCGCAAATGAAGCCATGGGGACAAAGAGTTGACAATCCCGCTCTGAACAACAGAAAGGACGACTTACTCTACTATAACGGTAGAAGGGGGGACTGAGGCAGAACACGCTCGTGATCAAACATGCAGGATACTGTGCGTTAAAATTACACAAAGGATGATGAAATCATAGGCTATGTAACAATATATATATATATATATATATATATATATATATATATATATATATATATATATATATATATATATATATATATATATTGGAACACATTTGTATTATAGTGGTCTCAAGTGTCATCATTCAACTGAAAGAAAAAAAAATACTGAAATGGTGTAAAGAATACATAATATCGTGGCAATATTGTATAAAAGTAAGGGATATTATGGTGTGAAGAGAAAAAAATATTATAGGCCTTTGTTTTCAACCTGTACTCGTGTGGTCAACAGATAGCTGTGATGATTCATTACGGCAGCAACTCCCTTACCACAAGGGAATGAAAATAACATCAATCGATTTATAGCCAGACACCACAATCCCGTAAGTGGTGACCACAAACCAAATCGCCTCCATGTCGCACTGTCTCCTGCTGTTTCGAAGCCCTACCCCACCCCCATAACATACAGCCCCTTCTCTCATATCTCTCATATCTTTAAACATACTTGGGGTTTCATTCTGGATTTATCGTGGAAAGCACATATTACTTCTTGTAAAATCTGTTTCCAAGAGAGTTGTTGACTTTATATATAGTTTTATTCGCCCCTGTGTAGAGTACAACTCTTATGTGTGGGGAGGCTCCCCACACACAGCTTTTCTCAACAGGGTGAAGTGAAAGGGTTTTTGTCTCAATAAGCCTTACTTGCTTCCTTCAACCTGTCTCTTCGCCGCACTGTGGCATCTTTATCTCTTTTTTAGTCGCTACTTCAATGGTCGCTGCTCCTCTGAACTGTCTGCTTTCATCCCCCCACCATTACGGAGGGCATGTAACACTAGCTAGCAACAAATTATCATCCTTTTTCTCCAACTGCCTAATGCAAGAGCTAACCGCTATGCCTCGTCCTTCATATACGCGACAGGTAAACTCTGGAACTGTCTCCCTTTCTCTGTTTATCCTGCTGCCAATGATCTCCAGACTTTGAGACACAATGTGTCCAGATATCTCGACATCAATGGATACTGAATTTGGCCTCTGTTATCTTGTTTTTGTTTTTCTTCTTGTAGGGAGCAATTTGCAGGCCTCTGGCCTTTGGATCCTTCTTCTTTACATTAAAAAAATGTATACCTCCACTCCATCCCTCCACCCCATCCTCGGTCTCCCTCTCCCTTTCCACTCCTCCACTCCTCTCTCCTTCACAGGAAAATAACGCATTTTCGAAGTGGAGGACTTATTCCTTATTGGACACTTTCATTACTAGATTTTTTCTGGAAGTAAGAATAAATCAATAAAATATGTTGCAGGGAAAATGAATGGGTAAATAAAACCGTCTGGAGGCAATGGAAATAAAATTACTAAATGCTCTACTGAGGGGGCTGGCATCTTCACCAGGAAGACAGCATTCGTTTTTGTTTCCAACTTTGTGGATATATACTGAACACAGGGATTGGATGCAGCCCTCATTAATCCCATCATTCTTATTGAACCTTCCTAGGTGAGCAAAATCATGTTGTAAAAGAAAAAGTTATGTGGAAAGGGTCAATTTGACGAGAATATGGCCTAGGGTGAAGAAAGCAGTTTACCTGTTGCTTCGCAAGAGGGCAGTCATTTTCTTCTTTGCAATCAGGCACAAAAATGTCATTCAGCCAGTGGTTGAAGCCACTTTAATGTGTGACTGAGCTGTTCTTAATACAGTATGCCTCAATGTACCCTTACTGCTTGGTCCTCAGGAACAACGTTCCCAGCAATGTTGGGAATTGTGGTGAATGGTAAATGAAGAATCGAAATTAAGTAAAGCAGCGGCTGCACACCCTACCAGGGTGATGTTTCGGAAACACACCCAACTAACGACGGCTAAAAATAGGGTAATTATTCAGAAGACACGTCCACTTTATATTTTTTCCCTAAGCTTTGACTATTCGTTGGATTCTACGAGTACTTTCTGCGTGCGTTTTCAGGTGCCATTGCTATTTATTTTTTAATGTGGCGAGAAGCGTTTAAAAAGCAGTGTTTGTTTATAATCCCCAACCACGTCGAAGACGCACGGACCCCATCTCCTGGTGGGTGAAAACAGACAGATGCCATCTTAGAACTCTATTTTTCAACGAAATTTCTCTCATTAGAGCCTCTTTATCCAAACCTAACCTAAATTAGAACACCGTAAAATTGTCCCAGGATTTTGATAAAGAAAAACTTTCCACAGCCATTGCATACTAAAAGCCAAGCTACTTATCTGTGCTTGTCACATTAGGCATCATAGTCCACCAAGTTTGTTGGCTCTAGTTTTAATCCTTCATTAACAATTGTGACATCTAAAATAATGGGAAAAATCCCATTTATTTATCCTAGGTGATCTCAAAGAATAATTGAACCATTATCCATTCCACACTGTGTCCGCCTTAAAGCTATACTATATTAAAATCTCAGCTTCCTAGCTTAAGCGGCTCTTGAGATAGCATGGATTACTCACTTTTCTGTGTTCCGAATAATATCCGGAGATCCAGCTGACGGATTGCCACCATATTTTGCCAAAAGAAGCCGACAGTTGTCCGACTAAGCTGACGAAGATTGAAAGCTCCCGGCCAAAAAGCCTTGGAAATATCGTAATTTTAGAATATGTAAGAATAGTATTGACAAGTATAATTAACTTTCTACAGAGATGTGGGAAGTTTAAAATATCGTAACAAAAAAAAAAAAAAATTTTCTCCTGACCTAATATGACCTAACCTATTGTCTACTAACCTAACCAAACTTATCCTAATCTAACCTATTTTTTACTTTTTTTTTTTTTATGACCTGCTCTGGGCATAGGCTTCACAGCCTGATTTCAAGGCCCAGTAGTTCTACTTACCGCACACCTCTACATGTCACCACTTCGGCGCTAACACCCATCGTACATACTGAATACATGCTAGGACTGATGTATTGATATTAGCGGGGGTATTTTTACGACATGTCGGCGGGTCTTCTGGTAGATCAGTAAAGTCTGATTTTATGAAATTCAAATCCTTAACCTGTTCCCTGCCTCAGCGGGATTTGAACCCGGGTCCGTCAGGACTGCAGGCCAACTCTCTACCGATTGAGCCACCTTACCTTACCTGTTCCTTATGTAATCATTTATCCTTGTTTATTGATGAGTGCTTTTCATGCCACATATTTCTGTACATCTTGACAGAGTCGCTGAATCAATTCAAGGATTTTTTTTTTTTTTTGACAGGTGGTTCCAATGTGTCCTTGAGAATTACCGAAAGTGGTATGTTCACCGTTTAGTGTATGCAGTTTTAAGCAAATTTCTCTTTAATACACATTCGCCGCACGTGCACTTTTTAGTACGTAGTATATAAAGACAGAGAGGAGGGATTGTTCGCATCTTGCCCAGTCCTTTATCGTATCTAACTTAAAGTTAGGTTAGGTTAGGTCAGGTTAGGTTGGGTTGGATTAAGCTAACGTAGATGCAATCGAAGGCAGAAATAGGAGCTGGAGAATCTCCCCTCCCCCCCGCCCCCTTAATTACTAAGTACGTAAAGAAAGCAATTGTAACGGATGCTAATTGAATAATAAGTGCTTAATATTATTTTTAAGTTTACCAATGAGCATATTAAGTGTCCGTTAGTTTAGTGTACTTCCGAAACTTAACCCCCCGCCAGATCAGCAATGCTCTCATGTCTGGTTCTCTCCCTCGTCATTTTGGCGCCTGTCCTGTTTAGTCCCCTTTTGATCCCCTGCGCGATTACATGCCATCTGATAAATAATTTTGAAGTCTGAACTGATATCCCCACCCTATATCCTATTTTTCTTAGCACTGAATCCATGTTAGAAGTTATCTTTCTTTTTTGCTCTCTGTTTTAAAGCTCATAAATACCGGTATGTGTTTATGTCCCATACCTGTTACGCTGTGTTGGCCACAGGTTTTAAAAATTATCAGCTATCTTTCTTTCCTTACATCTCCAGTATTTGAAAGTCATTTTATTTTCATAGTGAAGAACGAACATCAGTGTTCTATTGTATGGCTGTAACAGAGACAAACCTATCAGCGTGTACTAGTATGTAACGGTGTATCTTTTCGTAGTTTAATGTATCTGTTCTTGTTTGGCCAATTTGGGGGGTTTTGCTCAATAGTTATTGATGTAAACAGGCACACACACACACACACACACACACACACACACACACACACACACACACAATTTTTTTTTTTTTTCATTCATTCATTCATCCAATCCTACGGTGCCCCTTGAGGAGCGTAGGAGTGCGGGGCTAGGCAAGTTGGTCCTGACATTTTAGATGAGTGACCAGCCTCTCTCATCCCTGAGTGTCATTACGTGAGCAATAAACCGCAACCATCCCTTGGATATAAACCTTCACCAGCTCAATCCGACTGGAGCTCCGTAATTACCCATTAAACCACCAGGTGCCAAAATTTCTTTAAACGGTTACCACCCAGCGAAGTAAATGGTTTCTTGGTGCACAGGAAACCATTTGGCTTGTCACTCAGTGTAGTCACCCACAGGCAGAAGGAAGAGGAAAGAATGAAGGAAAGAAAGACAGAAGAGGGAGTGTAAAGTCACCCGTAGGCAGATGGACTAGGCAAGAATGAAGGAAAGAAAAACAGAAGAGGATGGAAGGAAAGAAGGATGAAGGAGAGGAAAGGGCATACACCCGAGAGCAGCACTACATCGAGTGAGTGGATGGTGCGCGCCCCCCTTTTGTTATAATGTTATTTGGCTTGAGCGAGCTATGCTAATAGTGAATGGATTAGTGAAGACTGCAGTTTATTCCTCAGCTAATGAGACAGAGAGAGAGAGAAAGAGAGAGAGAGAGAGAGAGAGAGAAATCGTAAGGTGTCATCAAGAAGTATGTATATGAAAAAGACATTTCCGTGGAGTTACTGAACATATTTACTCTGTGCAATGTGGAATCGTAGGATTTTTCTTTTCTTTTCTTTTTTTAGTATATCGCGTACACCATAAACTTGCGGCATTTGACCCCTTCTGTAGACACCTTCCCTCCTGGGAAAGGGAGAACAGAATACTATCCCAGTATTCCCTGCTTGTCGTAAGAGGCGACTAAAATGGACACCTTTATCTACGTTCTTTTTGCTGTCTCTCTTTCCCTTGTACTTTGTCTGTCCTTAACCCTCTGGTTTTTATTTTCTTTTACTTAATTTCCTCACTCCATTGTCTGGTTCCCGCGAGCCACTGGCATTGGCTCCAGTGTAAAATATTTTTCAGCCTAAGAAATCGAACTCTGGTTATGAAGCAATGGCCCTTAAGTGGGCAGGGGGTAAAAGAATCCCACGGTGTACAAAAAAGTTTATACATCCAAAAAGAACCTTAAGAATAGGAAATTGGAATGTTCGAACTCTCAGTCAGGCTGGTAAAATGGAAGAGCTTATTTCAGTGTTCAAGGAATACAATATAGATATTTGTACTCTTACAGAAACGAGGTTGCTTGGAACTAATAAAATGAATTTGGAAGATGGTATTACTTTGTTGGTTTCTGGTAGGAGTGATGGAAATCATTACCAAGGAGTAGGCTTACTGTTGAGTAGAGATGCTTGCAAAGCACTATGTGAGTTTGAGCCAATTAATGAGCGCTTGCTTTATGCTCGTTTAAAATCTGACCATGGCAATATCAGTACCGGTATGGTTATAGGGTACGCTCCCACAAATGAGGCTGCTGATGAAATGAAGGATGACTTTTATGAGAAGCTGCAGGATATAGTGAATAGAGTGGCAAGATATGTTAGTTTGCATTGGTGATTTTAATTCGATTGTTGGTAGTAGTAGGGATGGCTTTGAAGATTGTATGGGTAAGGAGGATGTTGGTATAAGAAACGAGAATGGGGTGCAGTTTGGAAGCTTTTTTTTTTTGGCAAATGACCTTACGATTGGTGGAACTATCTTTCAGCATAGAAATATAAGTAAAACTACTTGGATTTCACCATATGGAAAATACTGTAACCAGATTGACCACATTGCAATTAGTAGAGGGCATAGGAGTTACCTGCAAGATGTTTGCGTAAGGAGGGGGGCAGATATAGGTAGTGATCATCAACTTGTTGCGTCAAAGATTAAAATAAAACTTAAGAGAAACCTTAATGGTAATTGTGCAGGAGGTAATAATTATGATTTTAATGAGCTGAGAAATGATGAGAACACGAAGGAAAAGTTTCGATGGGAATGTAGGAACAGGTTTCTAGTCCTGCAGACTTCGATGGAATCTGAAGACAATGATATTAATCAAATGTGGAGAAAGGTAAAAGAGGTTTTGCATGGAGTGCTAAGGTTACTATTAAGAAGAAGGGAAAAGCGAGAAGGAAAAAATGGATGGCAGATGAAAAATCCAATATAATTCAGAAAAGGAAAGAGGTGAAGTTAAGAAGTGAGGAACATGTTGATGGCCATGTAGTCGAAGTACTTAGAGCAAAGTACTGGAGTTTACATTCTGAAGTAAAAGACTCGTTAGACGTGATAAGAGGAGGCTATATGATGAAAAGGCAACAGAGACAGAAATTAAGTAAAAATGACTGTCAGAGCACAAGAGCAGCGTATCAGGCTATAAAGGAGTTAACTGGGACTGAAAAGAGAAAGAAAGAAATACCTGTACGAGATAGAAATGGTAACTTGATGACTAAAGATTTGGTTATAAAAGGAAGGTCCAAAGAGCATTTTGAATTTGTTCTAAATAGACCAGTCCCAGCTGAAGAGGACATTTTGTCAGCCGAGAAAGATTTGCAGATAGAAACAGGAGATATAACATTGGAAGAGGTAGCAAAGCCTATAAAGGAGTTAAAGATATTTAAGGCCCCAGGAGAGAATGGAATAGTTCCTGCAATGCTTTAGGTGGAAAATGATGAGTTGGTGAATGCGGTTTTGAAACTTTAGCGGCTTGGGATTATGGTGGAATTCCAGAAGAGAGGAAAAATGGAGGGATTATAAAAATACCAAAAAAGGGAGATTTAAGTGTGTGTGGAAATTGGAGAGGGATAACTTTGACACCTGTAGCTGCAAAGTCTTTTCCAATTTTTTTTTAAATAGAATAGAGCCAGTAATTGATAAAATTATAAGAGAAGAACAAGCGGGATATAGAAAGGGTCGAGGTTGTAATGATCAGATTTTTATTGTAAGGCATCTAATGCAACAAGTAACGAGAGGAAAATGCCACTTAGTATGTGTTTTTGTGGATTTTGAAAAGGCGTTTGATAGTGGTTCGCGTGGAGCTAAGTTGAAAATTATGAGATTCTATGGTATACCAGAAAAGTTTGTAAATATTATTAGAAGCCTGTATGAAGGTATTTTTTGAAAGGTAATGGTGGGTCGTTCTTTGAGTGATCCATTTGATGTTAATTCAGGAGTGATTCAAGGAGTTCTTTTGCCTTTGATGTTTGTTTTGGTTATGGATTATGTTATGAAAAAGGTTGTAAAAAGAACAGGTGCAGGAATTAATTGAACAGAAAATAAGAGGCTGATGGATTTGAACTATGCTGATGATATTGTACTGATTTGCGGAAGTACTGTATTTACGAGATGCAGAGGGCCCTTGAGTGTCTGGTGGAGGAAGGAGAAAAAGTGAGTGGTAATAAATTGTGGAAAGACTGAAATTATTAATATGAACGCGGACAACCAAATCAGTTGTGTCATTGGGAATAATGTGGTGATGAATGTAGAAAATTTAAAATATCTAGGAACGATTGTATCATCTAATGGATCATTAAACAATGAAATTGAGGAGAGGATTAGACAGGCTTGGCAAGCTGTTGGAATGCTGAAATCTGTTTGGAATCATAATATGCTTGCGGTACATACAAAAGTAAAACTTTAGAAACCCATAATTAGACCAATTTTAATTTAAGGACATGAGCCATGGTACAATACAATTGCAACAGATCAGAAAGTATTACGATTTGAGAATAATATACTGAGAAGGATTCTTGGGGTAAAGTGGCAAGACAGAGTTACAAATCAAAGAGTAAGGGATATTGCAAGAGTGGAACCAGTTGATGAATATGTGAGACTGTCTGGTTGGAAATGGCTGGGACATATATATAGAAAAGAAGGCGTTTAGTACAGGCTGTGCCAGAGTGGACTGCTAGAGGAAGAAGAGGCAGAGATAGGCCGTGGGAAACTTAGTTCAGGACAATGAAAACAGAAATAGGAGAGGAGTGTTGGTGGGACCTGAAGGAGTTGGCAAGAGAAATATTGGTGGAGAGAGTTCATCGAGGCCCTATGCATCCCGTGGGGTGCCACAGGAAATTTTATATATATATATATATATATATATATATATATATATATATATATATATATATATATATATATATATATATATAGATAGATAGATAGATAGATAGATAGATAGATAGATAGATAGATAGATATAGATAGATAGATAGATAGATATAGATAGATAGATAGATAAATAATCATCATCATCATCATCAGCAGCAGCAGCAGCAGCCATAACTAGTCCATTGCTGAACAAAGGCCTCCCCCAACCTTTTCCACGAATTCTTTGACTGAGCCAATCTTTGCCACGTTTTCCCAACAAATTTCTTTATCTCATCTCTCCATCTCCTGTCTGGCCTTTTTCTGCTATGCTTATAATCTCCTGGTGTCCAGTCAGTAAGCGCCCATTTCTGTTCTTTTATAACCCCCACAATATCTTTGTCTTTAGTCTGCTCTCTCACCCAAGTTGATCTTTTCCTGTCTCTTAAAGATATTCCCAATATTGACCTTTCCATTGCTCTCTGAGAACGGATTAATTTATTTTCCATTGATATTGTCAGTTTCCAGGTCTCACAACCATACGTCATAGCTGGAATTATGCATTCGTTATATACTTTTCGTTTCATACAAACTGGCCAGCTACAGTACTTTTCATAATGTCTCTATGTTTACCGAAAGGTTTCCATCCAATTGTAATCCGTCTTTTTATTTCGCTATCATGATCTTTCGTTAATTTTAGTACTTGTCTCGAGTAGTTGTACTCCTCAGCTTCTTCAAGAATTTCATCGCTTATTCTGAAGACGCTCTTTGGTGTTTGTGGATTAAACATTACTTTAGTTTTACTTCGGTTCATCTTCAGTCTTACTTTCAGACTTTCTTTGTTCAGGTCATTTAACATTTCTTGCAATGCCTCCGCTGTTTCTGAGATTAGGACAATGTCATCACAAATCTTAAATGGTTTAGCTTTTCTCCATCAATGTTCACTCCTTTGTTTTCCCAGTCTAGCTTTCTAAAAAATACTTTCTAGGCATGCTGTAAATAATTTTGGTGAAATTGTATCTCCCTGACGCACGCCCTTCTCAGTCTTAATTTTTTCTGAGTCCTGATGTATTTTAACCGTAGCAGTCCCCTCTTTATATATGTTTTCGAGCAGGTTTACAATGTTCTCATTCACTCCTTGTTCTCTCAATGAATTTATAATTGCTATGTGCTTCACTGAGTCGAAAGCCTTTTAGTAATCAACAAAACCTAAGCACAGTGGTTTATTATATTCTATAGTTTTCTCAGTTAGCTGGTTCATTGTATGTAGATGATCAGTGGTCGAATACCCGCTTCAGAATCCTGCCTATTGACGAGGTTGGTTTTCCTCCAAAATTGTTGTTATTCTGTTCGTAAGGGCTTTCGTGAAGAGTTTGTAAATGACTGATAATAAGCTAATGGGTCGATAGTTGCTAAGATCTTTTGAGTCACCTTTTTTGTAGAGTAAAATAACTATTGCATTACACCATCATTTGGGAATTTTCTTCTGTTTTATGAAGTGGGTAAATATGTGAGCAAGCCTATTTTGTACGTCTACTCCGGCATCCAAAAGTAAATCTGTTACTATTCCATCATCTCCCGGAGCCTTAACTCTTTTATTATTTTTAAGACAAATATTTACTTCGTCTGGCGTTCCCTCAGGTATTTCACTTGTGTCAACTGAAAAGTTAGCCATTGGTACTACTGTCTTTGATGCACACAGTTCTTTGTAAAATTCTTCAACTCTCTTCACCATCTTATCTCTGCATTTAATGATTTCATCGTTATTTCTCTCAGTGATGTCATTTGTTGCTTTCCTAGTGCCATATATATATATATATATATATATATATATATATATATATATATATATATATGTATATATTTATATTTTTATCTATCTATCTATCTATCTATCTATCTATCTATCTATCTATCTATATATATATATATATATATATACATCTATCTATATATGTGTATAGATAGATAGATAGATAGATAGATAGATATGTGTATACATAGGAGCCTCTGTGGTATAGTGGTAGAGTGTGCGTTTCGTACACGGGTGAACCAGGGATCGCGTCCCACCTGGGTAATAAACTTTGGGAGTGTTCACCCACCCACGTACTGCATTGGCGGACACAAGGGGTGCTGTGGTTGAATAAGTGTAAACGGCTGGCGCAAGCTGACTGCTTGCACCCAGTCAGCTTGCGCCAGCCGTTTACACTTGATTCACAGACTACACACACATCCAAAGCCATTCCAACACTACAATTACACTTACAAGCACTTCTCATCCTACTTACAATCTCTACCTGACAGCATAAGCCACTTGGTAGAGATACATTGGCTGTATCGTCCCGACTTTGGTTGGGATAGGCCGGTCCTGTAGTGGATACTCAAACGGCTGATAATGATGATGATATATATATATGCGCAGAGTCGAGCACAAAAAAAATTATCTATATCTATCTATCTATCTATCTATCTATCTATATATATATATATATTTATAGGCCCTGAAGCCTTTGCCCAGAGTCGGACACATAAACATATATATATATATATATATATATATATATATATATATATATATATATATATATATATATATATATATATATATATATATATATATATATATATATATATATATATATATGCAAAATAACCACACGAGCAATGAAAGGAGCGACATTGAGTACTTTCGTATATTACATGTTCAGACAGAGCGAGACAGAAACGTAAAGGGTAGAGGTCTTTTATACACACCCGCAGCAGGGAGTGGCTCACAGAAAAAAGGATGACCTGAATTTTTACCTGCAGATTAACTTATGGTCACCTGCAGCAGGGAGTGGCACACAACAAAGGATGACCTGAATCTATAAAGGGATGAGGTCAGTCTGCTCAGACGTGCCAGAGACCTGTGGTAGTGTTGTGCTAGTGTGTTTTAGTGATCTGTGTTAGTGTGTTGTAGTGATCAGCGATAGTGCTGTGCTACCGTGTGTGAATTTGTGCGTAATGGCTTCCTCGGCAGAGAGTTGTGTCCCCACTGCAGGTATTGAAAAGGACTACCTTGAATTAAAGGAGCAACTTCTCGAACTGAAGCGGGAGGTACAAATTCTCAGGCAGGAGAAGTCACAAATGAGAGAATTGTTGGAGGAGATGTTGGAGGGGAAAAAGAAAAAGGCTGAAGGTTGGACACTAGTTAATAAGGGTGCAACGAAGTTCACTCTTAAGAAGCAAACGGAAGTTAAGACCACTAATGCCTTCGACGCACTACGGGACGAATGTGAAGGGAAGGCAGAGAGGGACGTAGAGGAGAAGGAAGGTGAGAGAACTTCCAGTACAGGTAAGTATAATCAGAACAAGAAAGGTAAGAAAAATGTTGTTGTGGGAGACTCCCAGGTGAGATATCTGAACAGGGCCATGTATACTCCACTCGCTAAACATGTGTGTCTTCCAGGGGCCAGGGTGGCTAATGTGATAGAAAAAATATCAAATATCGTAAAGGATAGTGGTGACAAACCCACTGTGTGCCTCAGTGTAGGAGGCAATGATATTAGTAGCCGTAAGAGTGAGGTACTGTGGCAAAGGTACAAGTTGATGTTAGAAAAGGTTAGGGAGAGGGGAGGAACCCCTGTAGTGCTTGGTATTTTACCCAGGTGGCGGGTTGGAAGAGAGTGGTTGAGCAGGGCAATAGGGTTTAATTGCCGCCTTGAAAGGTATTGCAAAGATAATGCAATACCTTTCATAGGCAGCTGGGACCGGTTTTATGGACGGAGTGCCTTGTATAGTTGTGATGGGACTCATCTTAGCAAGCAGGGAGTTACTGCTTTAGCTGGAATGATAGATAGGGAGTTGGAGGGATTTTTTCGAGGTTGAGAAGTAGGTGTACAGGAAGTTGCAACAACTACACTCAGAAATCATTATTACCATGTTTGGATAGATGCATCAATACTTGCAAAATTAAGAACAAAAGTTCAACCATTAGTGTAGATACATCCACTCAGGCACCTCAAATTCAGCAGGCGATGATAGATGATAGAACAAGCGATGATAGAAGGGCGATAAGCGATAGTACAAAAAAATGTTATATTGGTAAAGAGTTTCCCAGTTAGTAACAAAATAAATAACAGTAAATGCCAAGGTAAAGGCATAACTACTAGCAATAATCTGAAAGTGTACTACACAAACAGCCGGAGTTCACGTAATAAAATGGATGAACTGAGTGCTTTAATTTGTACAGAGAAAATAGACATTGCCGTTATTAGTGAAACTTGGATGAATACGGACACACGAGAATTTTTAGAAGAATATCAGATAAAAGGCTATAATATTTTTGTGTCAAACCGTCAGGGAAGAAAGGGGGGAGGGGTAGCTATTTATGTAAAGGATTCATTAAACTGTTACAATAAAGTAGACATTAAAGTAAATAGGGACACAGAGTGTCTGGGTTGAAATTAGTAACAATAGGGAGAAATTAGTGTTAGGAGCAATTTACAGATCTCCTAAATTAAGTAGAGCTGATAGTAAATACCTTTGGGAGGAAATTGGGAAAGCATCACAGTCCAGCTTAGTAATAATTGTAGGGGACCATAATCTACCAAGGATAGATTGGAGAAATCAGACAGGGGATGCAGAGTCAGAGGAATTTCTAGAGGTAGTACAAGATAATTTTCTTTATCAGTATATCAGGGAGCCCACCAGAGGTAATAATATACTAGATTTGGTTTTAGCTAATAAAGAAAATATCATTAGTAATATAGAGGTTGGTGGACGACTTGGGAATAGCGATCATGAAGAAATTAAGTTCAGATTTATTTGGGATGTCTGTTCCACCGTTCCTAATTTTCGTCTAGGAGATTTCGATGGCTTAAGAGCTTATTATCGAACGGTATTCCACAGGGAGATTAGCTATTTGAGGGAATGCCAGGTCAGTGAGGAACCCCAGGTCATAGGTGTGCAGGAAACACGTGGGAATGTCCGTCAGGTGTCTGTGAGGGGGGAGGTGGTAGATAGGAATGTAGTCCAGGTCACGGGAATTAACTCAGCTGCAGTACCAACCAGAAGTTCAACCAGTGAGAAGTATAATGAGTTAATAATTATAATACACGGAGGCCAAGATAGATATATCCCTTCAAAACCGTTTAGAACGAATAATTCAGAACCAAGATGGTTAAATAACAGATTAAAATCTCTCATAGGCCAAAGGAAAGGAATATATAGAAAAATAAAACGTGGAGAGGAACACTTACGTAACCGGTACACAATTTTAAATAGAGAAGTAAAGAGGGAGATAAGAAAAGCAAAGAGAAGTTATGAAATTAAGGTTGCTAGTGAATCAAAAGAAAACCCCAAGGGTTTTTATCAAATGTACCGTACGAAAAATAAAGATAGGATAGGACCACTCAGAACAGAATCAGGTGACATTACCAGTGAAGATAAAGAAATGTGCTCCATCCTAAATGCCACTGGCATTGGCTCCAGGGTAAAATATTTTTCAGCCTAAGAAATCGAACTCTGGTTATGAAGCAATGGCCCTTAAGTGGGCAGGGGGTAAAAGAATCCCACGGTGTACAAAAAAGTTTATACATCCAAAAAGAACCTTAAGAATAGGAAATTGGAATGTTCGAACTCTCAGTCAGGCTGGTAAAATGGAAGAGCTTATTTCAGTGTTCAAGGAATACAATATAGATATTTGTACTCTTACAGAAACGAGGTTGCTTGGAACTAATAAAATGAATTTGGAAGATGGTATTACTTTGTTGGTTTCTGGTAGGAGTGATGGAAATCATTACCAAGGAGTAGGCTTACTGTTGAGTAGTGATGCTTGCAAAGCACTATGTGAGTTTGAGCCAATTAATGAGCGCTTGCTTTATGCTCGTTTAAAATCTGACCATGGCAATATCAGTACCGGTATGGTTATAGGGTACGCTCCCACAAATGAGGCTGCTGATGAAATGAAGGATGACTTTTATGAGAAGCTGCAGGATATAGTGAATAGAGTGGCAAGATATGTTAGTTTGCATTGGTGATTTTAATTCGATTGTTGGTAGTAGTAGGGATGGCTTTGAAGATTGTATGGGTAAGGAGGATGTTGGTATAAGAAACGAGAATGGGGTGCAGTTTGGAAGCTTTTTTTTTTTTTTTGGCAAATGACCTTACGATTGGTGGAACTATCTTTCAGCATAGAAATATACAGTAAGTAAAACTACTTGGATTTCACCATATGGAAAATACTGTAACCAGATTGACCACATTGCAATTAGTAGAGGGCATAGGAGTTACCTGCAAGATGTTTGCGTAAGGAGGGGGCAGATATAGGTAGTGATCATCAACTTGTTGCGTCAAAGATTAAAATAAAACTTAAGAGAAACCTTAATGGTAATTGTGCAGGAGGTAATAATTATGATTTTAATGAGCTGAGAAATGATGAGAACACGAAGGAAAAGTTTCGATGGGAATGTAGGAACAGGTTTCTAGTCCTGCAGACTTCGATGGAATCTGAAGACAATGATATTAATCAAATGTGGAGAAAGGTAAAAGAGGTTTTGCATGGAGTGCTAAGGTTACTATTAAGAAGAAGGGAAAAGCGAGAAGGAAAAAATGGATGGCAGATGAAAAATCCAATATAATTCAGAAAAGGAAAGAGGTGAAGTTAAGAAGTGAGGAACATGTTGATGGCCATGTAGTCGAAGTACTTAGAGCAAAGTACTGGAGTTTACATTCTGAAGTAAAAAGACTCGTTAGACGTGATAAGAGGAGGCTATATGATGAAAAGGCAACAGAGACAGAAATTAAGTAAAAATGACTGTCAGAGCACAAGAGCAGCGTATCAGGCTATAAAGGAGTTAACTGGGACTGAAAAGAGAAAGAAAGAAATACCTGTACGAGATAGAAATGGTAACTTGATGACTAAAGATTTGGTTATAAAAGGAAGGTCCAAAGAGCATTTTGAATTTGTTCTAAATAGACCAGTCCCAGCTGAAGAGGACATTTTGTCAGCCGAGAAAGATTTGCAGATAGAAACAGGAGATATAACATTGGAAGAGGTAGCAAAGCCTATAAAGGAGTTAAAGATATTTAAGGCCCCAGGAGAGAATGGAATAGTTCCTGCAATGCTTTAGGTGGAAAATGATGAGTTGGTGAATGCGGTTTTGAAACTTTAGCGGCTTGGGATTATGGTGGAATTCCAGAAGAGAGGAAAAATGGAGGGATTATAAAAATACCAAAAAAGGGAGATTTAAGTGTGTGTGGAAATTGGAGAGGGATAACTTTGACACCTGTAGCTGCAAAAGTCTTTTCCAATTTTTTTTAAATAGAATAGAGCCAGTAATTGATAAAATTATAAGAGAAGAACAAGCGGGATATAGAAAGGGTCGAGGTTGTAATGATCAGATTTTTATTGTAAGGCATCTAATGCAACAAGTAACGAGAGGAAAATGCCACTTAGTATGTGTTTTTGTGGATTTTGAAAAGGCGTTTGATAGTGGTTCGCGTGGAGCTAAGTTGAAAATTATGAGATTCTATGGTATACCAGAAAAGTTTGTAAATATTATTAGAAGCCTGTATGAAGGTATTTTTGAAAGGTAATGGTGGGTCGTTCTTTGAGTGATCCATTTGATGTTAATTCAGGAGTGATTCAAGGAGTTCTTTTGCCTTTGATGTTTGTTTTGGTTATGGATTATGTTATGAAAAAGGTTGTAAAAAGAACAGGTGCAGGAATTAATTGAACAGAAAATAAGAGGCTGATGGATTTGAACTATGCTGATGATATTGTACTGATTTGCGGAAGTACTGTATTTACGAGATGCAGAGGGCCCTTGAGTGTCTGGTGGAGGAAGGAGAAAAAGTGAGTGGTAATAAATTGTGGAAAGACTGAAATTATTAATATGAACGCGGACAACCAAATCAGTTGTGTCATTGGGAATAATGTGGTGATGAATGTAGAAAATTTAAAATATCTAGGAACGATTGTATCATCTAATGGATCATTAAACAATGAAATTGAGGAGAGGATTAGACAGGCTTGGCAAGCTGTTGGAATGCTGAAATCTGTTTGGAATCATAATATGCTTGCGGTACATACAAAAGTAAAACTTTAGAAACCCATAATTAGACCAATTTTAATTTAAGGACATGAGCCATGGTACAATACAATTGCAACAGATCAGAAAGTATTACGATTTGAGAATAATATACTGAGAAGGATTCTTGGGGTAAAGTGGCAAGACAGAGTTACAAATCAAAGAGTAAGGGATATTGCAAGAGTGGAACCAGTTGATGAATATGTGAGACTGTCTGGTTGGAAATGGCTGGGACATATATATAGAAAAGAAGGCGTTTAGTACAGGCTGTGCCAGAGTGGACTGCTAGAGGAAGAAGAGGCAGAGATAGGCCGTGGGAAACTTAGTTCAGGACAATGAAAACAGAAATAGGAGAGGAGTGTTGGTGGGACCTGAAGGAGTTGGCAAGAGAAATATTGGTGGAGAGAGTTCATCGAGGCCCTATGCATCCCGTGGGGTGCCACAGGAAATTTTATATATATATATATATATATATATATATATATATATAGATAGATAGATAGATAGATAGATAGATAGATATAGATAGATAGATAGATAGATATAGATAGATAGATAGATAAATAATCATCATCATCATCATCAGCAGCAGCAGCAGCAGCCATAACTAGTCCATTGCTGAACAAAGGCCTCCCCCAACCTTTTCCACGAATTCTTTGACTGAGCCAATCTTTGCCACGTTTTCCCAACAAATTTCTTTATCTCATCTCTCCATCTCCTGTCTGGCCTTTTTCTGCTATGCTTATAATCTCCTGGTGTCCAGTCAGTAAGCGCCCATTTCTGTTCTTTTATAACCCCCACAATATCTTTGTCTTTAGTCTGCTCTCTCACCCAAGTTGATCTTTTCCTGTCTCTTAAAGATATTCCCAATATTGACCTTTCCATTGCTCTCTGAGAACGGATTAATTTATTTTCCATTGATATTGTCAGTTTCCAGGTCTCACAACCATACGTCATAGCTGGAATTATGCATTCGTTATATACTTTTCGTTTCATACAAACTGGCCAGCTACAGTACTTTTCATAATGTCTCTATGTTTACCGAAAGGTTTCCATCCAATTGTAATCCGTCTTTTTATTTCGCTATCATGATCTTTCGTTAATTTTAGTACTTGTCTCGAGTAGTTGTACTCCTCAGCTTCTTCAAGAATTTCATCGCTTATTCTGAAGACGCTCTTTGGTGTTTGTGGATTAAACATTACTTTAGTTTTACTTCGGTTCATCTTCAGTCTTACTTTCAGACTTTCTTTGTTCAGGTCATTTAACATTTCTTGCAATGCCTCCGCTGTTTCTGAGATTAGGACAATGTCATCACAAATCTTAAATGGTTTAGCTTTTCTCCATCAATGTTCACTCCTTTGTTTTCCCAGTCTAGCTTTCTAAAAAATACTTTCTAGGCATGCTGTAAATAATTTTGGTGAAATTGTATCTCCCTGACGCACGCCCTTCTCAGTCTTAATTTTTTCTGAGTCCTGATGTATTTTAACCGTAGCAGTCCCCTCTTTATATATGTTTTCGAGCAGGTTTACAATGTTCTCATTCACTCCTTGTTCTCTCAATGAATTTATAATTGCTATGTGCTTCACTGAGTCGAAAGCCTTTTAGTAATCAACAAAACCTAAGCACAGTGGTTTATTATATTCTATAGTTTTCTCAGTTAGCTGGTTCATTGTATGTAGATGATCAGTGGTCGAATACCCGCTTCAGAATCCTGCCTATTGACGAGGTTGGTTTTCCTCCAAAATTGTTGTTATTCTGTTCGTAAGGGCTTTCGTGAAGAGTTTGTAAATGACTGATAATAAGCTAATGGGTCGATAGTTGCTAAGATCTTTTGTCACCTTTTTTGTAGAGTAAAATAACTATTGCATTACACCATCATTTGGGAATTTTCTTCTGTTTTATGAAGTGGGTAAATATGTGAGCAAGCCTATTTTGTACGTCTACTCCGGCATCCAAAAGTAAATCTGTTACTATTCCATCATCTCCCGGAGCCTTAACTCTTTTATTATTTTTAAGACAAATATTTACTTCGTCTGGCGTTCCCTCAGGTATTTCACTTGTGTCAACTGAAAAGTTAGCCATTGGTACTACTGTCTTTGATGCACACAGTTCTTTGTAAAATTCTTCAACTCTCTTCACCATCTTATCTCTGCATTTAATGATTTCATCGTTATTTCTCTCAGTGATGTCATTTGTTGCTTTCCTAGTGCCAAATATATATATATATATATATATATATATATATATGTATATGTATATATATATATATATTTATCTATCTATCTATCTATCTATCTATCTATCTATCTATCTATCTATCTATCTATCTATATATATATATATATATATATATATATATATATATATATAAATCTATCTATATATGTGTATAGATAGATAGATAGATAGATAGATAGATATGTGTATACATAGGAGCCTCTGTGGTATAGTGGTAGAGTGTGCGTTTCGTACACGGGTGAACCAGGGATCGCGTCCCACCTGGGTAATAAACTTTGGGAGTGTTCACCCACCCACGTACTGCATTGGCGGACACAAGGGGTGCTGTGGTTGAATAAGTGTAAACGGCTGGCGCAAGCTGACTGCTTGCACCCAGTCAGCTTGCGCCAGCCGTTTACACTTGATTCACAGACTACACACACATCCAAAGCCATTCCAACACTACAATTACACTTACAAGCACTTCTCATCCTACTTACAATCTCTACCTGACAGCATAAGCCACTTGGTAGAGATACATTGGCTGTATCGTCCCGACTTTGGTTGGGATAGGCCGGTCCTGTAGTGGATACTCAAACGGCTGATAATGATGATGATATATATATATGCGCAGAGTCGAGCACAAAAAAAATTATCTATATCTATTTATCTATCTATCTATCTATCTATCTATCTATCTATCTATCTATATATATATATATTTATAGGCCCTGAAGCCTTTGCCCAGAGTCGGACACATAAACATATATATATATATATATATATATATATATATATATATATATATATATATATATATATATATATATATAAATATATATATATATATATATATATATATATATATATATATATATATATATATATGCAAAATAACCACACGAGCAATGAAAGGAGCGACATTGAGTACTTTCGTATATTACATGTTCAGACAGAGCGAGACAGAAACGTAAAGGGTAGAGGTCTTTTATACACACCCGCAGCAGGGAGTGGCTCACAGAAAAAAGGATGACCTGAATTTTTACCTGCAGATTAACTTATGGTCACCTGCAGCAGGGAGTGGCACACAACAAAGGATGACCTGAATCTATAAAGGGATGAGGTCAGTCTGCTCAGACGTGCCAGAGACCTGTGGTAGTGTTGTGCTAGTGTGTTTTAGTGATCTGTGTTAGTGTGTTGTAGTGATCAGCGATAGTGCTGTGCTACCGTGTGTGAATTTGTGCGTAATGGCTTCCTCGGCAGAGAGTTGTGTCCCCACTGCAGGTATTGAAAAGGACTACCTTGAATTAAAGGAGCAACTTCTCGAACTGAAGCGGGAGGTACAAATTCTCAGGCAGGAGAAGTCACAAATGAGAGAATTGTTGGAGGAGATGTTGGAGGGGAAAAAGAAAAAGGCTGAAGGTTGGACACTAGTTAATAAGGGTGCAACGAAGTTCACTCTTAAGAAGCAAACGGAAGTTAAGACCACTAATGCCTTCGACGCACTACGGGACGAATGTGAAGGGAAGGCAGAGAGGGACGTAGAGGAGAAGGAAGGTGAGAGAACTTCCAGTACAGGTAAGTATAATCAGAACAAGAAAGGTAAGAAAAATGTTGTTGTGGGAGACTCCCAGGTGAGATATCTGAACAGGGCCATGTATACTCCACTCGCTAAACATGTGTGTCTTCCAGGGGCCAGGGTGGCTAATGTGATAGAAAAAATATCAAATATCGTAAAGGATAGTGGTGACAAACCCACTGTGTGCCTCAGTGTAGGAGGCAATGATATTAGTAGCCGTAAGAGTGAGGTACTGTGGCAAAGGTACAAGTTGATGTTAGAAAAGGTTAGGGAGAGGGGAGGAACCCCTGTAGTGCTTGGTATTTTACCCAGGTGGCGGGTTGGAAGAGAGTGGTTGAGCAGGGCAATAGGGTTTAATTGCCGCCTTGAAAGGTATTGCAAAGATAATGCAATACCTTTCATAGGCAGCTGGGACCGGTTTTATGGACGGAGTGCCTTGTATAGTTGTGATGGGACTCATCTTAGCAAGCAGGGAGTTACTGCTTTAGCTGGAATGATAGATAGGGAGTTGGAGGGATTTTTTCGAGGTTGAGAAGTAGGTGTACAGGAAGTTGCAACAACTACACTCAGAAATCATTATTACCATGTTTGGATAGATGCATCAATACTTGCAAAATTAAGAACAAAAGTTCAACCATTAGTGTAGATACATCCACTCAGGCACCTCAAATTCAGCAGGCGATGATAGATGATAGAACAAGCGATGATAGAAGGGCGATAAGCGATAGTACAAAAAATGTTATATTGGTAAAGAGTTTCCCAGTTAGTAACAAAATAAATAACAGTAAATGCCAAGGTAAAGGCATAACTACTAGCAATAATCTGAAAGTGTACTACACAAACAGCCGGAGTTCACGTAATAAAATGGATGAACTGAGTGCTTTAATTTGTACAGAGAAAATAGACATTGCCGTTATTAGTGAAACTTGGATGAATACGGACACACGAGAATTTTTAGAAGAATATCAGATAAAAGGCTATAATATTTTTGTGTCAAACCGTCAGGGAAGAAAGGGGGGAGGGGTAGCTATTTATGTAAAGGATTCATTAAACTGTTACAATAAAGTAGACATTAAAGTAAATAGGGACACAGAGTGTCTGGGTTGAAATTAGTAACAATAGGGAGAAATTAGTGTTAGGAGCAATTTACAGATCTCCTAAATTAAGTAGAGCTGATAGTAAATACCTTTGGGAGGAAATTGGGAAAGCATCACAGTCCAGCTTAGTAATAATTGTAGGGGACCTTAATCTACCAAGGATAGATTGGAGAAATCAGACAGGGGATGCAGAGTCAGAGGAATTTCTAGAGGTAGTACAAGATAATTTTCTTTATCAGTATATCAGGGAGCCCACCAGAGGTAATAATATACTAGATTTGGTTTTAGCTAATAAAGAAAATATCATTAGTAATATAGAGGTTGGTGGACGACTTGGGAATAGCGATCATGAAGAAATTAAGTTCAGATTTATTTGGGATGTCTGTTCCACCGTTCCTAATTTTCGTCTAGGAGATTTCGATGGCTTAAGAGCTTATTATCGAACGGTATTCCACAGGGAGATTAGCTATTTGAGGGAATGCCAGGTCAGTGAGGAACCCCAGGTCATAGGTGTGCAGGAAACACGTGGGAATGTCCGTCAGGTGTCTGTGAGGGGGGAGGTGGTAGATAGGAATGTAGTCCAGGTCACGGGAATTAACTCAGCTGCAGTACCAACCAGAAGTTCAACCAGTGAGAAGTATAATGAGTTAATAATTATAATACACGGAGGCCAAGATAGATATATCCCTTCAAAACCGTTTAGAACGAATAATTCAGAACCAAGATGGTTAAATAACAGATTAAAATCTCTCATAGGCCAAAGGAAAGGAATATATAGAAAAATAAAACGTGGAGAGGAACACTTACGTAACCGGTACACAATTTTAAATAGAGAAGTAAAGAGGGAGATAAGAAAAGCAAAGAGAAGTTATGAAATTAAGGTTGCTAGTGAATCAAAAGAAAACCCCAAGGGTTTTTATCAAATGTACCGTACGAAAAATAAAGATAGGATAGGACCACTCAGAACAGAATCAGGTGACATTACCAGTGAAGATAAAGAAATGTGCTCCATCCTAAATGCCACTGGCATTGGCTCCAGGGTAAAATATTTTTCAGCCTAAGAAATCGAACTCTGGTTATGAAGCAATGGCCCTTAAGTGGGCAGGGGGTAAAAGAATCCCACGGTGTACAAAAAAGTTTATACATCCAAAAAGAACCTTAAGAATAGGAAATTGGAATGTTCGAACTCTCAGTCAGGCTGGTAAAATGGAAGAGCTTATTTCAGTGTTCAAGGAATACAATATAGATATTTGTACTCTTACAGAAACGAGGTTGCTTGGAACTAATAAAATGAATTTGGAAGATGGTATTACTTTGTTGGTTTCTGGTAGGAGTGATGGAAATCATTACCAAGGAGTAGGCTTACTGTTGAGTAGAGATGCTTGCAAAGCACTATGTGAGTTTGAGCCAATTAATGAGCGCTTGCTTTATGCTCGTTTAAAATCTGACCATGGCAATATCAGTACCGGTATGGTTATAGGGTACGCTCCCACAAATGAGGCTGCTGATGAAATGAAGGATGACTTTTATGAGAAGCTGCAGGATATAGTGAATAGAGTGGCAAGATATGTTAGTTTGCATTGGTGATTTTAATTCGATTGTTGGTAGTAGTAGGGATGGCTTTGAAGATTGTATGGGTAAGGAGGATGTTGGTATAAGAAACGAGAATGGGGTGCAGTTTGGAAGCTTTTTTTTTTTTTTGGCAAATGACCTTACGATTGGTGGAACTATCTTTCAGCATAGAAATATAAGTAAAACTACTTGGATTTCACCATATGGAAAATACTGTAACCAGATTGACCACATTGCAATTAGTAGAGGGCATAGGAGTTACCTGCAAGATGTTTGCGTAAGGAGGGGGGCAGATATAGGTAGTGATCATCAACTTGTTGCGTCAAAGATTAAAATAAAACTTAAGAGAAACCTTAATGGTAATTGTGCAGGAGGTAATAATTATGATTTTAATGAGCTGAGAAATGATGAGAACACGAAGGAAAAGTTTCGATGGGAATGTAGGAACAGGTTTCTAGTCCTGCAGACTTCGATGGAATCTGAAGACAATGATATTAATCAAATGTGGAGAAAGGTAAAAGAGGTTTTGCATGGAGTGCTAAGGTTACTATTAAGAAGAAGGGAAAAGCGAGAAGGAAAAAATGGATGGCAGATGAAAAATCCAATATAATTCAGAAAAGGAAAGAGGTGAAGTTAAGAAGTGAGGAACATGTTGATGGCCATGTAGTCGAAGTACTTAGAGCAAAGTACTGGAGTTTACATTCTGAAGTAAAAAGACTCGTTAGACGTGATAAGAGGAGGCTATATGATGAAAAGGCAACAGAGACAGAAATTAAGTAAAAATGACTGTCAGAGCACAAGAGCAGCGTATCAGGCTATAAAGGAGTTAACTGGGACTGAAAAGAGAAAGAAAGAAATACCTGTACGAGATAGAAATGGTAACTTGATGACTAAAGATTTGGTTATAAAAGGAAGGTCCAAAGAGCATTTTGAATTTGTTCTAAATAGACCAGTCCCAGCTGAAGAGGACATTTTGTCAGCCGAGAAAGATTTGCAGATAGAAACAGGAGATATAACATTGGAAGAGGTAGCAAAGCCTATAAAGGAGTTAAAGATATTTAAGGCCCCAGGAGAGAATGGAATAGTTCCTGCAATGCTTTAGGTGGAAAATGATGAGTTGGTGAATGCGGTTTTGAAACTTTAGCGGCTTGGGATTATGGTGGAATTCCAGAAGAGAGGAAAAATGGAGGGATTATAAAAATACCAAAAAAGGGAGATTTAAGTGTGTGTGGAAATTGGAGAGGGATAACTTTGACACCTGTAGCTGCAAAAGTCTT